>NC_053489.1:532909094-533209094 GCF_905171775.1 Rana temporaria
TTGAAGACTTTTTTAGGAGCAAGAAAATCTGTCTGCCCCTATGGATCTCATCTTGAGTAACAAAATGGAGACTTGGGTGAAAATAAAAAAGGGAAACAAAACTATAGAGCAGAAACACAGCTCAATTTTCTACACCTTTTCAAGATGAAGCTTGACTGACATGCATAGCTAGAATTGGAAGATCTGTCTAATCAGACTAAAATCGTTGTACAGGCAACACACCAGTTTCTGAAGCCACCGTTGTTCGTTTCTTGATTCATATGACTTAAGCACACTTGACATCAACTGCATCAAGATGTGACATTTTATAAGATAAAAAAAAAGAAAAATAAAACATTTAACATGAAAGAATTTTTTTTTAGTATTTTCAAAAAAGGATACAATGGCTTTTCAAAAAAATTGCTTCCATTCTGAGTGTATATAACATAAAATATTACTATAAAAGGAACATAAGGGTTACAGCATTACTTTCATATTTTCCAAACCAAATATACATTCACTAAATTGGAACAAAAATTATAGAAAATGAGATTGTATAATATGGTGTTCTCATGTCTGGTAATAAAAATAACTCTAACCTCTAAAATTTATTTTAGATTCAAAATGATGATAATACTGTTTTTATTATATTTATTTTCAAGTAATTGGTTAGTGTGCCCAGTGGAAATAATCAGTTCATTTAACTGCCTTTGGATCATGTGTGTCAAATACCTCTAACACAAAATCATAAGTAAACATAATGTAGATTATAAAATGTATCAGATATTGTATAACTAACATTGTTTTAAAACAAATGTATTTCATTGTATTACTTTATTTTATAGGCTTTCCCATTAACAACAGGGCAGGTTGAGTTACCATTTTGTGAAGCATGGTATTTTTGCTCATTTCAGTTCTACTTAGATTTTCTCTGTAAAAATAAAATATTTTATTTTTTCACAGTCATGCTGATCACAAGACCTTACATTTTATAGTATTATCACATTCTCATGTAGATACTTCTACATGCTCAATATTAATTGATATGGTAGTTCAGACTGGCAATATTGGCATCCAAAAGACTTGCTTTTTTCAAAAGTAATTTTACACAGCCATTAAGAAATAGATGTTACTGGTGTTTCATGATAGTAACATTTTATTAATTCGAGCAAAGTGCTGAACTTAAAATTATTTTTATACGATTTGATATGCAGTAAATTACCAAGTGTTTACAGCAGAACCATGTACATATATTACATTGCAGGTACAATATATTATACAATATTATCATAATGTTGGTTAATTAGTTAAGCTACATTATCAATATAACATTACTGTAGCAACAGTTTACATATCACTCCACAGACCAAGACTAGGTAAATTAGGCTTCCTTTCATACAGCTACAAGAAACGTAGATAACTTATATTGTGGCAATAATATTTCCTGCACAGCACATTTCTGTTGGTTGTATAGCCTTTGTAATCATGAAGAATCGAATGCCACAAAAGTACCCTTCATTAACAGTTTTATTTAATGAAATTACTCAAAAATGAATGTCTGTTCAGTGATTTACAACTTCAACAGGAGAGCTGAGGATTGCTTAAAGCTTGAGGAAGTGCTGCCCTGGTTATTAATACAATTGATTACATATATATGGTAACGCTTCCTTAACAGACTTATAACAGACAATTGTCGGGACTACAGACAATCTCAAAGTGGAATTCCACCCAAAAGTGGAAGCTCTGCTTATCTGAATCCTCTCCCCCTCCAGTGCCACATTTGGCTTCACTGCCGGTTTCCCTTACAGACAATGGTGGCGGCAGCACCCGAGAGCAGATGGAAACATCAGCTGGGGTGCCGACATCACTGGATTCCAGGACATGTAAGTGTCCCTATATTAAAAGTCAGCAGCTACAGTATGTGTAGCTGCTGACTTAATTTGTTTGCTGGGTGGGGGCAGAACCCCGCTTTAAGCTAGACATAGATAGTCTTAAATTAAGCAAGAACTGAATTTCAATTTATGTATGGGCAGGCTGGTTGTTTTGAATTTGATCTATCGATCGACTTCAGTACAACCAGCCTGCTAGATTTATTTCACTCAATCATTGCCAGGGGCTTTAGCTGCCAGCAGTGATTATTATAATCTGATGGCTGGAAAACCTCTCGCTGTCAGACTACAAAAGCTCCACGGGAGGAACTCCTCCATCAACACTGATGCCCCATACACACGTCCGAGGAACTCGACGGGCAAAACTCATCGTTTTGCTCGTCGAGTTCTGTGTGAAGCCGCCGAGGATCTCGGCGAGCCAACTTTCCTCATTGAACAACGAGGAAATAGAGAACATGTTCTCTATTTGGCTCGACGAGGAACTCGTCGACTTCCTCGGCCGAAAGTGTACACACGGCCGGGTTTCTCGGCAGAATTCAGCTCCGATCAAGTTTCTGGCTGAATTCTGCCGAGAAACTCGGTCGTGTGTACGGGGCCTGACTGTGTTGATGAGAGAATCAAGCAATTTTCTTTCCTTCAACCCATGATTGAGGGAAATAAAATTGCATAATTTATAGCCTGCCCTATGCTCCTTTACAAATTAATACCATAGTAAGTGATGTAAATAACTGAACAGCACCCCTTTGAAAGTTACAATTCTTTCCTAGATAGATGTATACATTGAAAATAGGTTATAACCCATTTATTGTAAGAAAAGGGTAAATCATTACAACAAAAGCCTGCAAATACCGTTAAAGTTTAATTCCAGGAAAATATTTATATTTATATGAAAGGGACACATAAGGGGCTGTTGACTTTTATCCGGTGCTATACCAGCTAAATATACCAGATTCTAAAGGAAAGAATAGAAAAAAAATTGCCTCCCCCCCCCCACTCTCTCATCATTGGATCACTGGCTGGGATTGACAGTAGCAGAAGACAATGGCTTGCGTTGTTGTCGGAGCCAATGATGAGAGAGTGACTGAGGAGAGCTGCTGCTCCCGTACACATCGCTGGATAGAAATAGGGCTCAGGTAAGTATAAGGGGGTGTTGGGGCTGCACCCAAAAGGTTTTTTACTTCGATGCATAGACTGCATTAAGGTAAAAAGAAACTCAAGCCTTTAGAACCACTTAAACAATTTTTACAGCTGTCCATTCAGGCCTGAGATTTACACATGTCCATCACTTTCTCTGTTACAGTTAAGGAATTTACTCCTGACACTGCCCCCAGGCTACCAATTCAACAGTGAAGCAGTAGACTGGTGAGGTGCACCACTAAGTGCTTTCTCTTCCTATCAGCTACCCATGTCCATATACCTGCATACAGCACACCCGATTGGCTCCAAGTGCTGTCCCTCTCTCTCTTCTAATCTGCATATTGCTATACAGGGGATTGTAAAAGGCTGATATTTGGTCACATTTAGGTACATACACTAATCATATTTAAAAATGTATTTATTGTTTTATCATAAATACATGGTTGCATTTTGTATGTTTTAAATCTATTATAGTTCAGCTTTAAAGATGCCCGCAAGCTTTTACTTAGCAATAACACAAATAAAAAGGTACTTACGTACCCCGAGACCTTTTTTTTAAAAAAAAAAGCTTGAGCTACTGACCAGATGTATAGCAGCTGCTTTGATGCACACACTTTTTGAATAGTATATATTTCTGCTGTAGGGCACTTGGTAATAACAAGGGTTCCCAATAAAACATGGAGTAACAGAGCGGCGGGTGTTCAAGATCACTCCTAATGTCACATACCTGTAATTGACAGAGTGTGCTAGGAATTGTTTACTACCTTTCAGCAATAGAGAAATAATATGCCTAAGTTTTATAGAAAAGAGTAATATTTATACCTATAGGCATTGAAAGATAACATATATTGTGTGACTTATGGTCAAATGTTTACATTACAATTATTAATTAATCTACTTTTATTAGCAGTTGCAAACAGATTTGTTTTGGTCCTGTACTATAGCTTAGATGGGGCCATTGATTGGGTCAATTAGAGTTTAGACACATAGTGGCAGCTTCTCTAAGTAGCATTCAGTGGAGGTGGTTACATCAGTCTACTGTGAAAAATAGAAAATCACTATCATACCTGGTTTTTAAAGAGCAATATCACCCAAAATGCTTTTTTCTTTTTTGGCACATGACTTCTTCACCTTTACCATTGTACAGTTCCCTAGTAAAGACATCTTCTACTTGCACAGCACTTTGTAGGATAAGATTGTTTTTTCAACCAGGCATCCATCCACTAGGTTCCACATATAATCCCTCTGAAAATCTTTGTTATATCTTATATGTGTGTGTGTGCTCTCTGCAAAGTTTACACATACTTTACCTTGACTAGTGGCAATGGTGGCTAGGCTGAAAAACTTCTAAGAAGGTTCCACAAAGCAGTAAAGTCCCAGCACGATATTAACACCCGAAAGAGGAATGCATTTTGAGGGATGTTGCATGTTAATGTTCCAAGTAGAAAATTCTGATTTCTTGTTTTCTCCGCTCCTTTTGTCTGGTGGTTAGAAACTTGCCAGCTTTAAAGCAAACTTCTATGAGTCTAGTAGTTCAGGCAGATAGAGGTGAAGGAATTACCCAGAAGTATTCACTTGCATGTAGTAGATGGCAAGTTAGAGGTAAGTGATATTTACCTATTAGGCTCTTCTCACCTCATTCTTCTGAATGTCATTTAGTGCAACTAGATCACTTATGCTTTGCTAAATAAAATACATAGCAAAAGATTAATCAGTTTTACAAACCTACATCTTGTCAATTAACGCCCACTGGGGCACAACAGGACAATTCACCTAACTCATCTTATAAAATGAGCCCAGGATAGTTGTATTTTTTTTGCTTTTGCAACTAAATAGTATTTTTACATTTGTTTGAATAAAGGCAGAATATCCAGTTGGATTTACTGTCAGTTGTAACATTAAAAAAATAAATAAAATGACCTTTTAAAAGCCAAATAATTTTCAGAATCAACAAATTGCTAACTACAAAGATATTTTTGTAGGTCTGTGTGTTGTGCTCTTTTAATCTTACCATAATGGTTACATTGAGCTTGCCTATACAAGCTCCCTTGGGAGTGCATTTCATATCTTTTCACTCTTTAATATAGAAGCCTCCTCTAAAGAGCTGCAGCTATTATTCCCTTTCATTTTTTTGTAAATTAAAGAGGTGACCGCGTGTCCCTGCACTGCCCTGTTGATAATAATGTGCAGAGTGAGTTATGCATTAATCCCTGTCCCTTCCCATGCAAGATCTAGTTTACTATGACCTAGTCCAAGCAGAATTATAATGACACTGCATTCCTATTTTCACATATGTGTACTTATGCTGGAGCAAGGCAGACTGTCTTAGCAAATAGTTTATTTCAGACAGGTATACTGTTTTGTCTTTTGTCAATATATTCTATTTTAGATATGTTTATTGGGTTTGGCATCAACTAAGTCTAAAATAACATATATGGACAAATAATTTATTACCTTCGTGAATAAATGCTAACCTGGCCAGCTACAACAAATTCTCATAAAATCTGTAAAAACCTGAATAACAATGCGCTATTAAAATTCTAATGCATAAAGCTTGTTTATTTTAAGTGTTTGGTATGAATCTAAAGTCATAGGTTAATGGCAGTCAGTACATAAACCAGAGCTGTCCTATGATGTTCCGTGGATAGAATAATTAAGTATTTTTTATACAACCTCTAGATCAAAGCTATTGTGTTGGTATTTTGCTATAATCAACTCACCTGACCTAATGTGCAGTTTCTATGTATACTTCCATCATTTACGATTACCCAATTTGAGCCAAGTATACACAGAGAATTTATGTTTTACATTTATAAAGATTAGAAAAATATCAAAATGAAGAAAGAGCTAGACTGAAAGAGATATAGTGGTAATACACAATCACCACCATTACATGCACATGATCTAATAAGTAGTCCTATATAGGAAAACACTTTAATAAAGTAACAATGCAGAAGTACAAAAAATTAACTAGAATATAGCTATCCAGAAATCAGTTTCCAGTTTATGAAATCTGGAAATGCATGTGATGAAATGTTAAGGAAATAATAACTATATATTGCAATGGATTCTCTCTTTTTACTACACATACAACCAAATGAATGGCTAGAATGAGCAAACTCAAGTCTATTCTTATCATACTGCTCTTTCCAGTTTAATTTTGGTTTGATTTCACTGCTCAGCAGTTCGGCACCACACACTTCTGGGGCTGCCGTTCTAAAAATACATTTAGAAAATGTTTTTTTTTCCTCTGTCAAAAAAGACATAAGGTCTGTATATAAATAGCTTTGGAATCATGTGTAAAGTTATATTTTAATGTTTTATAGACATAACAAAATAAAATTCTGTATATAATGTAAGAGTATATAAATTACAAAACACGCAAGCTGATTAATGCACATCTTTCTTATAAAATAAAAATCGGAAAAAAATAAAAATAACATTTGATATACATGTTTTGGTACATAATCCAGTATACAGCATATATAATAAGACAATGTCTGTGTGTACTTTAGTGAAGTTAAGAGTATTGCCAGCAGTTCAAAGAGTTTAATTCATTTTGTATGAAAACAGACCGGAAATAATTTTGGAAACTTCTTGTGTAAGTTTGCTATCGTCTTTTTAGCTCTTTCTGCTTACAACAACATTTGGGTTATAAATTGTTATGTACATTGTGTATATTGGAACAGAACTGCAGTTATATAAGTTGGATTATGCTACAAAACCAGAGGCTGCCTGTACATAAAGGTATCCCTATACAATGCTATGTAGTTTGCAATGAATGCCCTTGCAAAAATTTAGGGGCAAAATATTAATTTTAAGACAGTACATGCATTCAGAACCAAATTATGATCACAACTAAACATATTATATGCTGTATGAAATAAATGGTCTACTTTATACATAATTGCTTTTCAGCTGGATGTCATGATGAGCTTTAAGATATATTAGTAAAGAAAGGTGCTTTTCACTAGGTCTAAGTAGCTTGAAGTTAATTTCACTGCCAAAATTTTTCCAAAACACTAATCTATTTTCCTACATAAAATATAACAAATAAAGTATAAGGACACAATTTAAATAAAAAAAAATATTTGTAGGGATTTTTAAAAGTCTACTCCTTAAGAGGCGATGCTCATAACATTATCATTTGAATTTAAACGTAATTTCCTTGCTTTGTATTCTCAAGTGTTCTTTTTCTCTTATATTGATGAAATTATGGAAGCAACCTTAAATATTCAACAAAAACAAAAAAAAATCTATGTTTGCTATTGAAATAAATAATGGCACTGTATAAATGAGTATTTATTGCTATGGAGCAAAAAGGTCCGATTTTTTTTTTCACTTTGTCATTTATGATTGTTTAGGAAATTCAATGACTTGTATTATCTAATTAAACATGACAGCGCCTTAAACGTCGGGGTGTTTTCTGTATGGATCAGCATTGAATCACTGAGAAAGAAATAAACCAACAATGGAAGAAAATGTCATGTATTGAAATTGCCATGTTCATTTCTGCCTATGTATTTTTGTTTTGTGATCGAAGTGCCTTTGAGGAGTGTACTTTGAAAATAAAAGCTTAATAAATGAAAAAAATAAAATTATCAACAATATGACCCTACAAATTAAAATAACAAGTGTTATAGCATATGTATTCTGTATTTAAGAAATGTTTTATTGGTTGATTTAGAAAATCTGAAAAACATGTTGTTTATTGTAATATAATTTTTTGCAGGTCTATTTAAAAACTATACACTTAAAAAAATAATTCTAACAAACATTATATTATTATTTTGAAAACAAAACAGAAAAACTGAGTAGGTGTTAAGACCGTGTCAGTAGCATAGGACTTTTGTGGTGTGTCGTGTCAGGAGTAGGTGAGCTAATGATTCAAAATATACTGTTGTATAGAAAAATATCACAATTTATTAAATACATAAAAAATATCTGAAAATACAATGAATAAAATCATTGGTTGCCCTGTTACAGACGAGATGCAAGAGAATTAGATGAATAAGATGCCAGTCGCCGACATGTTTCGCACAGAGCGTCTTCTGGGCGCCACAATCATCTATGATACATTCTCATCTAATAATATGTAAACAAAAATAAATATAAATTAGTCACATATCATATTTAAAGGGCATAAGATGTACATTCATGTAGTTCATTTTTCAATTAATACAGAAAAAGGGTAAAGAATACATAAACATGCTCACCAGCAACTGTAGGATGTCAAACCACGTCAGCAGAGACAAATGAGACAGGACAAAGGGAGCTAGATGTAATCACAGGGCGGAAGCCTGCCCGAGCAACACCTTAACCCCCCGCGGGAGTCAGACCTGCAGGGTTCTGAGTGAGGCCGTTCCCCTGGTAGGTTGCAAAATAGTAGAGGGTAACACAATGGAGTCTATAAGGATAGTAATAGTGGTAACTAGTAAGGGGTCATATATATATCAATATACATA
Source organism: Rana temporaria (assembly GCF_905171775.1). Taxonomy (NCBI): domain Eukaryota; kingdom Metazoa; phylum Chordata; class Amphibia; order Anura; family Ranidae; genus Rana; species Rana temporaria. The sequence continues at coordinate 532,917,565 of NC_053489.1, forward strand.
TATATGAAAATCATACCACAACTTTAAGTATATATAATGATAGTTTGCTGACAAAGTACAGCATCCCCATCGGGAAATACAAGATATATATATAGTGTATCCCATTACTAATATACAGCATGAGATAGCTAATTAGAAGTGTGTAGTCGCCGTAAACACTGTATGACATACCTACTATTGCGATTTAATACCACTCAAGTTCTCATGGGGCCACAATAGTGGAGATAAAATTCAAAGATGTCAGATCAAAACGAGGAGCCGTGGTGACTGGAATGGTATAGTGCTGGTAATCCCACACCTGAATAGTTAATATTAAGCGTTATTGCTGCAAGTATAATGCAAAATAATAAGATCAATACTATCTTAAGCAGTGGAGCTAGGTGGGACAGAGGTGCTAGAATGAGGCTGAGAAGCCCCCCCCTTTTAGATGCTTAATGGTAAGTTACCAAATGCCTGCACAATATATACTGACATCAAAAGTAAAAATAATAAGAGGCAAATGCCCTGCATAGATTGGTAATGTAACAGGCAGTCAAGTATCGAGGGACTATCAGGCTCAAGAGTAGCACCTCAAACTGTTTACCACCAAGGCGCCGCATAAAAAGAAAGGAAAAAGAAAGAGTGGCGTGGGAGAAAGAGCAGCTAGCTGTCCATACCTTAGCTGGTATTTACTTTGGGCGTCCTCCTCCTCGATGTGTAAATGTCTCCGTGGCCCCGGCGTGTGTAAGTATTCAACACGCGCCGGCGGTTAAATCAACAGGGTGACCCGGAAGCGAAGGGTCCATTGACCCCTGACATCACTTCCGTTCGATCCACGCTGGCCGCGCATGCGCAGATAGGCCAGGATACGGCCGTACTGCGCATGCACAGCAATCTATATGGATGGGAAAACCATCCAAAGCAGCAGGATCAACGACTTCACTTACTGCAAAGCTGATGCTCAGGCAGCGCCACCCAGTGGTTCCCAATGCATACTAGTGTATACATACGTCTCTGCTGATATAGCACCGACATCCACACTTGGTATAATATAAATGAAAAAGAAAAAACAATAAAATTCGTATACTCTATGGCAATGTGCATAATGTAACAAAACTTTGTTTAATAAAGAGATTGAATAGGTAAAACTGTCTCACATTAAAGCCTCCCTGTGAGAAGGATTTACATTTAAGACAAAAGACATTAATATTGATCATAAGTCATTTGACCATTGATAGGCAAGGTATACTCAAGTACGCCCACTAGATGGCAAGTATGGGCTTAAGAGTATTATTAATTCTGTATGTGAATACAAAGAGATGGAGGTCCCTATAGGAACGGTTTAAAGAATAGGGCTGTGTTCAGGCCCCGTGCATAAGTGGCTCTTTGATTGAAAATCCAGCGGGTTTCCTGCTGTAATATTTTCTTATCAAAGTTGCCCCCTCTTTCTGGAGGTGAAATAACCTCCAACACAAAAAATGAAACAAAGTTAGAATCATAGCTGTGATGCAATCCTATGTGATTACAGATCGGTGTATATAATAGTCCCGCTTCCAAATAATAAAGATGGTCCTGAATGCGTTTGGCAAACGGTCTCTTTGTTTTGCCTATGTAAAATGCACCACAGGTGCAGGTTGCTAGATAGACAACCCCCACCATGGTGCAATCCGCAAAGGCTTTGGATTTGTGATACCCTCCCCTAGGCAGGGGGCATCCCGAACCCTCCCTCACCCAGGGGCAGCGGTCACATTGGCCGCATCTGAAAGTCCCTTTCCGTTCCACTATATTAGTAGTTGATGAATTACAGCTTAAATGGCTATGTACTAAGTTATCCCTGATCGATCTCGGTCGCCTATACACAATTTCCGGCTGTGTTGCCACATATTTCGAGACCACTGGGTCCTCTGCAAGGAAATGCCAATTATTGGCTATAATCCGGCGGAAGACATCCTGATTATCACTAAATGTAGTGATATATTTGGTTGTAGAATTGGTTTCTCTTCTTTTGGGCTCAAAAATAAGAGTTTTTCTAGTTTTGAGTTTAGCCCTTTGATAGGCTTGCCTCAAAACTTTTTTGCTGTAACCTCTCAGCAGTAATCTCATATAAAGGGCCTTAGCTTTGGTTTCGAAGTCTGCCTCTTTGGTACAATTTCTTCTTATCCTAAGATATTGTCCGAAGGGGATGCTTCTCACTAGCGGGCGGGGATGGGCACTTGAATAGTGTAAAATTGTATTTCCTGCCGTCTCTTTGCAATACAGGTTACTATGTATCAGGCCGTTCGGGTCGATAATCAGTTTAAGATCCAAGATACTGGAAGTACTTGATTGAATTGTAAACTTCAAATTAAAATTATTGTGGGAGATGTATTGCATAAAGTCCTAATAACTCAGCCGACCCAGTCCAGACGACCAGAACATCATCAATGTACCTCCGCCACAATATAATGTGGCAGAGGTACATCGCGGCGCCGTCATCCGCGAACAGCTCCCTTTCCCACCCCCCAGGTACAGGTTGGCATACGATGGGGCACACAAAGTCCCCATCGCAACCCCCTGTACCTGGAGGTAGGTGGAGCCATTAAAGAGGAAGGCATTGGTAGTAAGTATATGTTCAAGTAATGACGTAACGAATCTACATAGTTTCCAATTGTGTCTATCCTGTTCCTGTAGGAAACTTGTAATTTCTTCAACACCTTTGGCATGAGGGATACTAGACTATAAGGCCTCTATGTCGATTCCCGCTAGAATAGTCCCAGCCGGGACATTCATACCTTCAATAATTTTCAGAAGGTCTAGTGTATCTTTTAGGTAAGAGGGCAGGCCCATGACATGTGGACGAAGTTGGCAGTCTATATATTTACTTGCTGTTTCTGTATGGCAGCCGATGCCTGAGACAATCGGCCGACCAGGGGGATTTTTAATGTTTTTATGAACCTTAGGCATGGAGTAGAAGGTAGGGGTAACTGGCCATTTCACATTTAGTTATTCAAAGAGGTCTTTGTCTATTAAGCAGTGCTGAAAAGCATTTGCTAAAATGGATTGGAACTGGTTTCTGAATTCTGTAATGCTCTCATTTGGAATTTTTTTGTACCATTCGCTATTGTCAAGGATTTTGTTACACATGGCAATGTAGTTGCACTTGGTCATTACAACCACGTTGCCACCTTTGTCCGATGGTTTTACTACGATTGTATCATTCCTGGCAATGTTTTGGAGAGCTTCCTTTGTTGGTCAGTTGATAAGTTTGATTTTTTTGCTTGGTTTAGAAAACGGGAAATTTTCAATCTGCTGTTTAGTCTGTTTAAGGAATGCCCAAATAGCAGGGCTAGTTTGGAGATTTGGGAATTTTTCACACTTAGCCTTAAATTTATTGGGTTCAGGGATTGTAACTTCATCATCCTCTTCTGAGGTAATTTCATCAGGATCCCCTGCTCTCTCATTCTCATCCAATAACTGTATGAGAATTTTGAGTGCCCTGAAATCCTGCACCTTGAACCCCTTATAAAGGTCCTCATCTCGGCCGATTATTTTCCCCCTGTCATTGTCAAATATGTATTTGTAAGTTAGGTTACGGGCAAAAAGATGAAGATCTTTTGCTAGTGTGAATTTATCAATAGACTGAACAGGGCAGAAACTTAATCCCAACCTTAAAACCTCCGTTTCAGATGTCGACAAAACATAAGATGATAAGTTGATGACATCTAAACCTACTACTTTCTGGGATGGTTGGGCATTCATTGTTTGATCATAAATGCGTCTATTTTGCCCATTTTCATATGACATATTGGGGGTAAGGGCTGTGTGGATGGTTCCTAAAGGGGTTGGACCAGGGTTCATTTTGATTTGAGTGTTTTTAGGGGTGGCTCCTAGTTCTTAGCTTCCTAGCTTTCATGTGACTGTCACAACATCCAAGATAACAATAGGATCAGCATTTGAAGGATTGTTTTATTTGGTTAAAACATGAGCTAACAGTTTGGTACATTGTTAACAGACACCAGCATTCTTGTCTTTTCTTATTATTATTATTATTATTATTATTATTATACAAGATTTATACAGTGGAACCATTTTGAGCAGTGCTTTACAAAAAAAAAAAAAAGAGAGAGACAGATCAGGCATAATAGAATTTGACACAGGGGTTAGGAGGGCCTGCTACTGGAGTTTTTGATCTAATTAATCTGTGATAATATAGTATTTATTGTCATGATAGTATATATTTTAATTTTACCGTTACAGATAAGTTAATGAATAAAGAAGAACTATAGGCAAAACTTTATTTTTGTTTTGGATAGAGCAAGGGACCCCTGTCAGATTTTTTTTTTCCAAACAATATTTATAAAAAAAAATACTTGAACATACAATAAAGGAATCATCAATCATCAGCAAGGGTTTTGTATTGATCAGTGGTGCAATGCTTTTTTCTCATCATCTGTGTCCAATATTGGAGATTTCCCTTCACTTCCTGTCCCAAAGCCATACAGGAATTGAAAGTTAATCCCTGTAAATTAGGGGAATTTGTTGGGGACTCCCAGGTCACCAGAACTATAGTATCCCCATTAGAATATTTTTCCTTTATTAGTTTTCTGGGAACAACCCAATTTGGGATTTTCCTTTACTTCCACTTTTAATTGATAATGGTAAACAGGGCAAATGGAGAGGGTGAATTTTCTTAACAGGGGTACAGACACCAGTAAAAACTGACAAGTGTTCTAGTCCCTGTCCACTCTATTCAAAATGTAAAAAAAGTTTTGCCTTTAGTTTGCCTATGTGTTGATGAGTCAAGTTAGGGCTAGGTTAGGTTTAAATGACGGGTTTAGTTTACGGTCGGTGCTAGATCTAGGGGATATGTTGAGCTTACTTATTAAAAAACACACACTATGAACTGTTTAAAACAGTGAAACAAACTCAAAGTTCCACCTAACAGTTCAAAAGCAAAAGGCAAAATATAAATATTCCAGATTTCATATATACAGTACCTCACTAAAATAAAACAACATGTTCAGAAACAGTGTTAATCTCTGCCTAAATTCTCCCTACTGGAAGAACAAGTCTCTTTTTTATGAAGATGGGGAGGGGTTCTGTAGTATACAGGAAAGTGTTGTCAAGTCGGCTGACGACACTGCTGATTTGAGTGCAGGGACCTTTCTGTCAGCTTACTGCAGGAAGTTAGGAGCCCTCTGAATTTCTGGAGGGATCATCAGGTACTTTTCTGTACCTTCTGCATTTTTAAAGATATAAAATGTGGAAAAATGTGCAGATACTGCATTTTTTTTATGTATTTTGTCCAGAAATGCACTAAAACATAACTAAATCTACAACATTTGTTTTGATTGTGGATAGAGTTAGCAATGGATAAAAAGTTTATGAATTGTTTTGCTCTCTGTGTCATATTAGAGATACTTACTTTGACTTCCTGCCTAGGAGACACAACAGGAAGTGAAAGGAAATCTCTGCAAATGAGGGGGAATCTTTCTATACACCAATGTCACGGTAAAAAGTGTCTCCAATTAGAAAATGTTCCTGCTGCTCCTGTTCCAGGGACATCTATAAAAATTTGGATTACCCATCCTTTCCATTTCAATGACAATAGTCACCAGGTCAAGTAGAAGGTGTAAATCTCCCTTGCATGTACACAGACAGCAGTAAAAACCTGACAGGGGTTTTCCCTCTATTCAAAACAACATAAATGTTTTGGCTTTAGGCACACTTTAATTTTACTTTTTTGTCTATTTTTTGTCTATTGATACATATAAAACCTCCCAACCTATTCCATGTTCACAGCAGTCAAAGGTATCCCAGGCGTGGGTAAAATGTACAGCTTTTACATATGAAGAGATGGTTTAAATGGACACACAGCTGAGTCTAACAGATTTTATGGGTATGTAAAGGCAATTTTTCTTTTTTGCATAGAAGGGTTAGACCCTTTGTCAAGTTTTGTATTCCTGCCTGTGTTCCCATTGGGAAAATTATCTTTTCTACCAGTCCTGATGTGATATCTGTTCCAATGAGAACTGTGTCCCTGTTGGGGTGAAATTTCATCTCACTGCCTGTTGTGTCTCCAAGACAGGAAGTGAATGGAAATCCTTCCATTATGATACAGATAGCAAAAAATACTCAGACAGGGGTTTTTAATCTCATCTATCCATCTACATTAAATATTTATACTATGCAAACACATATGAATAAACTACTAAAAATATATATTTCCATTCATGTTCTAAGTAGTAATACAACTGAGTGTAAAAACTGTGTTAGGGTTTGTTCACACATGTCGCCAGGGGGGAGGGGGGCATTAAAAATAGGTGGTTGATTTACCTGTTAAAAAACAAATAGGTCGTTGAGTCAAAGTTTTAACCCCCTTTCCCCCTCCCCTCCTTAACCTAACAAAGCAGTCAGCGGGTGTTATACACATGGTGTGGGCGTGATGCTTTGCTACTTGACCTGTCACATTCGGTAGGTAATAAAGCCACTAAACAAAACCCAATAAAGTGTTGCAACATCCCTGCAAGCACATGCAATGCACATGAAAACGGCTTTTGCAGACTTTTCAGGGTTAAAACAGGTGGGGAGGAAACAACACGTTGCCTCCAAGCTGCCTGTCATCTGTGGCAAGGGTTGCCTCCAATTTAAACTAGTCCTAAATCTAAATTTTACAGCAAAGTGATATGACTATTTACTTAAACAACTTTTAAAACATTACCTTTGGTGATAGCAGAAATCAGTGGAGAGGGAGACTTCATATAGCAAAGACAATGACTGACAAGTAAAAAAAGCAGTTGTAGTACTCAGAAATATAGCACATAAGTCAAAACATAGCCGAGTATTCTGGAAAACATAGGCCTCGTGCACACGATAGGTTAACCAGAGGACAACGGTCTGATGGACCGTTTTCATCGGTCAAACCGATCGTGTGTGGGCCCTATAGGTTATTTAACCTTCGTTAAAAAAAAAAAAAACAACTTGCTTTAAAATTAACCTATGGATTCCTAACCCATAGGTCAAAACCGATCGTTAGTAGGCACGAACCATCGGTTAAAAATCCACGCATGCTCAGAATCAAGTCGACGCATGCTTGGAAGCATTGAACTTCGTTTTTTTCAGCACGTCGTTGTGTTTTACGTTACCGCGTTCTGACACGATTGGTTATTTAAGCGATGGTGTGTAGGCGTGACGGACCATCAGTCAGTTTTATCGGTAAACCTATGACAACGGTCCGTTCTCATCGGATGGACTGATCGTGTGTACGCGGCTTTAAATATTTATCTAATAATGAATGATTTCAAACAATGATGGTCGAAAAAAACGCCCAAAAGTTTTGTTAACTTCAATAAATAATTATAAATTACAAGAGATACCCAGATACTTTAGATACTTATTGCTTAACTGCAATTCCTTTAGGTTATACCAAAAAAATAAGTGTTCCTTCAAAAAAGGAAGTACAAGGATGAAATTTATGGAACGTTTATAATTTACCAAAGTATGAACCATTATGCAACTGTACATGCAGATGGCAGGAAGCAGCACTATTACTAACATGTCACCAGAGGCAGTGACAACCTAGTGGCGATGTCCTAAAAACAAGAGGAGAAAGGTCTTCCTTAGGGCCATTGCGCACTGATTAACAACTATTATTATAGTCACATTTTCCTGGCATTTGCCATCAAAGTTCTTTGTGCTCTAAAATGTTCATGCCTCCTTTGGTAAACATAGGCTGTGCACTAAACATGTGTTAGCGCTGCCCAAAAACACATTATTATTGGCCCATTTACAGTTTGTGTTAGTAAGTTGCCATTCACTGTTACTGCACCCTGAAGCACTATAGCAATGCAGCTCCAATGCACATATGTTGCAGCATGCCAGAACACATGGTAATGCAATGCCATGATGTCTGATCCACTGTGACAGGAAAACGCTGCATGCACATTTTTTGTCTATTCTGGTGCAATGACAACCCTTTAAAACCTGCACCAGAACAACAAGTGTTGATGGACCCTCATGTAATTACATATTGTTAAAGTGCATGTGAACCTAATCACTAGAAATGTATTTACAATTTAGCCGTTTGCCGACCGTCCCACGTATATGTACTGCAGGGCGGTGGCTCCTACAGGCAGAATCTTGTGCAGGAACATGATTCTGCACTTTCGGGTCTGCGCAGCTGACAGCTCTTGCTGAGATTGGGCACAGCAGGAGCCAATTAGCGGGTCTAGCGGACCTGATGTCTGCTGGGACCCTCTGTTCATCCCCGACAGAGGCAGAAAAGCGGCCTCTGTAAAGAATACAGATTACTGTTCTGTGACAAGGGAGACAGAGGTCCAGTGTTTCTGCTAAGCAGGAACACGAATCTCTGTCTTCCCACAGAACAAGCACCCCCCACACCATTAGAAAGCACTCCCTAGGGATACATTTAACCCTTTGATTGCCCCTGATGTTAACTCCTTTCCTGCCAGTGTCATTAGTACAGTGACAGTGTATATTTTTTAGCATTGATCACTGTATTAGTGTCACTGGTCCCCAAAAAAGTGTCACTTAGTGTCCGATTTGTCGGCCACATTGTCCCAGTCCCGCTATAAGTCGCTAATCGCCGCCATTACTAGTAATAAATAAATAAAAATTCCATAAAAATATCCCATAGTTTGTAGATGCTCTAACATTTGCGCTTTTTGGGATTTTTTTCTTTTACCAAAGACACGTAGCAGAATACATATTGGCCTAAACGGATTAAAAATATATATTTTTTACATTTTTTATTGGGTGTGTTTTATAGCAGAAAGTAAAAATATTGCTTTTTTGTTTATAGCGCAAAAAATTCAATCCACAAAGGTCATCAAATACCACCACATGAAAGCTCTATTTGTGGGGAAAAAAGGACATCAATTTTATTTGGGTACAGCGTCACGCGACCATGCAATTGTCAGTTAAAGTAATGTAGTGTCGTATCGCAAAAAATGGCTGGGTCATGAAGGGGGGTAAACCTTCCAGAACTGAAGTGGTTAATGTAGTTTCACAGCAGTCACAGGTATTCCAGGCTTGGGTAGGATTTACAGTTTTAGATTGGCTACATATATACAACCCAGGCTTTATTGTTCTATACAAAAGACAAAGCACATTGATAACCTTGTTGCCCTTCCACGTTCCTCCCTCTGTAGAAGATTAGATTAGCATAATCCATCCAATAAATATATTTATGCCGGCGTAGCGTATCGACTATACGCTACGCTGACGCAGCGCAGAGAGGCAAGCACAGTATTCACAAAGCACTCGCTCTCAAATCTACGCTGGGTTTCCTCGGCGTAAGCCAGCATAGGTGGAAGTGGGCGTGAGCCATGCTAATGAGGCGTGACCCCATGCAAATGATGGGCCAAGCACCATTGAAGTACTTAAAATGAACGGCGCAGAATCACGTCGAAACATCAGCCGAAGATACGTCGTATCACTTCCTACAAAGTGATCGTAACCTACGCCTAGCCATATTCACGTACTACGTAAAAACGTAAAATACGACGGCTCTGTTCCCTGGTCCATACCTTTGCATGAGTTGCGCCTCCTATATGGGGAATAACTTTACGCAGGACGTACGACTTACGCAAACCGCGTATATTATGCGCCGGGCGCAACTACATTCGTGAATCGGCGTATCTCCCTCATTTGCATATGTGCATAGAAAATCAATGGGAGCGGAAAATGCGCCCAGCATAAATATGCGCCCGCGATACGACGGCGTAGGCAAGTTACATCGGTCGTAGGAAGCCTATTTTTAGGCGTATCTCAGATTGTGGGCACGGTGCACAGTTACGACTAAGCATAGTTACACTTACGCAGCGTATCTCGAGATACGTCGGCGTAAGTGCTTTGTGAATCCGGGCCATCATCTTTAACCACTTAAGTTAGCCAATAAATACTTAAGTTTATGAACATAAAATCATCATTACCAATTCATTAAATCCAACAATAGAGCATAACCACTCAAAAAGAGAGGTGGAGGGGACAAATAATCTAAATTGGTCAATTAAAGCGGAGTTCCACCCAAAGTGGAACTTCCGCTTTAAGTACTCCTCACCCCCTTATATGCCACATTTGGCATGTCATTTTCTTTTGGGGGGGGAGTGGGTGCTTGGGTAGGAGTGGGACTTCCTGCCCCACTTCCTACTTCCAACTACGGGCCACCTAGGCAACTCCTCCTTTCGCCTTAGGCAGCCCCTCTCTCTAGGCAATCTCCTGGGACATGTGACAGGTCACAGGAGATCGCCTGTCCACTCATAGAGTGCAGCACGACTCGTGCATGTGCAGTGAGTGCCCGGCCGTGAAGCTGAAAGCTGTCATGGCCGGGTGCCCACAATGTGAATGGAGGCGGAGAGGGGGGGAGAGGAGCGATGCTCCGGGCAGCCACATCGCTGGACCATGGGAAAGGTGTCTGTTTATTAAAGTCAACAGCTACACTTTTTGTAGTTTCTGACTTTTAATAAACATAAAAAGGCTGGAGCTCCGCTTTAAGATGTATATTGACACCTGTATAGACGGGACTGCATGTGATCTTTTGTTATATTCCTCAGTTCATTTTAATTTTCTATAAATAATTATGATCAAAGAGAAATAATTATAAGTACTAAGCCTTTAGTTAATGTTGTGGTTTTATGGGTTCATTTTGATGTTTTTCTACAGTAACTTCAGAATATAGACTCATACATTTTTTTTGTTCTATAGTTCAACAATATTTCTGTTATAGGTGGTGGCTGCCTATTGGCTTTTTAATCTATCAAGAGCCCCAGCAACAAGGTCACTGGGCAGTAATTCATGGTTCTGTTCCTGCCCACCTAGGAGTTTGATGGTTGTTTCCTTGGAGTATTCCAGTTAATATTCTTAGATATAACATAAAATTCCAGCTAGGAGCTTTGGACTCCATTGTATTAGATGATTGTGCAGACATTGGTTTTTAGGGTTGTCCCAAAATAAATAAGCATCCATCCAGAGGTTTAACCCTTTATCTCCTAACAAAAATAGTGATATCTGCCTTTTGGTGGACTGGCTCTTGAAAGTTGATGTTTCACTTTATTCTGCATGACGACATTCCTGACATGTTCCAATACATCAACAGTGTCAAGCTCTTTCCTTAAAAAGCAGTCCTTAAGCTCAAGTCAAGTAGCTTTGTCTAGGCTGGGATGATGTAATCAGTCTGCTCTAGACAGGAAGAGGCATTTCCTCAGTCTCCTATCTCACAATGATACGACTGAAGCAAGATGAGGGGCTGCAGCAGAAGATGATCTGTGCCAAACATTTGTAAAGCCAATACCTGAACAGGTAATAAATACCTGTAGATGTTAAACTCACACTTTACTTAGTATGCCTGCACTTAACACTTTTCCTGTTTAGCCTGTGTGGTGTGGCCTTGCCTTCCCTAGACATGCACATCCCAATGTCCCAGGTCAGATCCGGCATTCTGGTCATGTGGTTTCTTTTCCATGGCAATGGACCAATAAAGAACACAAAGATAGTCTCTGAACTCTGCTTCTGCTTAAATCATTGAGCAGAATAGAGAGAGATAAAGAGGGGAGGGCTGCTACTGCTAATCAAGCCTCTGCTACTGCTCAATGACTCACTGAGCAGCACAGTGTGAGGGGAGGAGGGGGTGAAGCTACTGCTAATTGAATCTTTGCTTTTACTCAATGAGTCACTGAGTATAATGGAGGAAGATTGAACAGGGAGGAGATGGCAGAACTGCTGCTACTCCAGATCTAGTCTCTGCTAATGCCTGATGACCCGCTGTGCAGAATAGAGAGAGAGATTGAGCAGTGTGGAAGGGAGGAGGTGAAGCTTCTATGCCCATGCCAGATCTCATGAATGTGCCATCAAAAGAGTCCAGTGGGGAGAATCCCAACATTATTGTCAGGATCTCTCAGCACAGTGGACCTTAGCACTGCTAACAGGAAAGTGCTTTATTTTAACAAACATCTGTGGGCTTTTGACAACAGGAACACATTTCTCAAAAAAATGGGCAAAGCTTTTGTGGTTATACATCTCTTGTGGGTTACAGGAGTGCACTTACTTGTGCTCTCCTGTGGCCCACAATCCACCCATTGTTGGCTGATGTCACAGAGCCACTCTAGTCTCTGGAAAGATCCGAAACAATAATGTTAGGATCCACCCAGATACCTGATTGGCAGCTGGCTTAGCCTTTCTGTGTGCCCCTGAGGGCTTTATACACCTGCTCTCTCCCCCTCCTCAGCCCAGTGCTCCAGTGAATTCTGGAGAGACAAAGCAGAGATCGGTGAACCGACCAACAAATGAGTGATCAGTAGTCTTGGGTTTAGAGCCAGTAGGAGACAGCTGCAGAATCAGACGGATGCTGCTGCAGAGAGGTGATTATAGATATATATATTTTTTTCACACGTTTCCTTTAATGTACTCCTGTATCATTAGCTTGCATATTATGGAGAAAACATTATGCCCTTTACTTCTGTTTTAAAACAAAAATTGTAATAGTAATAAAATCATAGTGCTTCCTTTTGGATCTGTTCTGACTCTACTACAAGGCCATAAGCTTATCTCTAGCTTCATATAGGGCTTATACAACCCGGTGACCCATTTATCCCTTGCATCAAATTAGACAGTTTAACTTGATGAATAAACTCACTGTTGAGGAGCGAGATGATGAAGCCTTTTGAATGTCCTGTTTGATGAAGGATATTCATAGGTACAAAAACTTTGATGTTGTAAGCCACATGGAAAGATGTCTACAGCATGGCAGAATACTGAGAAAATTATACCAGAGAGAAGGAAGGGGAGGGGATATACAAAGTACGGTGGGAGAAAGAGTTCAGCTTAGACAGAAGAACACAGCTTAAAGACACAGAGCAATAATAAACCAAATAGTGCAACACAGATAAATGATATTAAAGTGGTAGTAAACTCTTTACTACCACTTTTACCTACAGGTAAGCCTATAATAAGCTTAGGTTCACACTTCTGTGTTTTGTGCTGGTGTATTTGCACAGGCACAGAAGCCCATCCTTTGAATGGGCTACTGCAAGGGTGCCCAACCAGTGGGCCGGGGAGCCCTCTGATGTGGCCCGCGACTTCCTGTTTTGGGGCGACTGGTTGGCAAGCACAGATCGCAGGTTGCCACCCCAAAACATCAGTGTTGTAAATGAAGCCTGGGGCAGAGGAAGCAAGCAGCTGCAGAGAAGAGCCGCATAAGCAGATGCTTCCTATTTAGCGCCGTCTCCTGTCACAGGTAGGCCGATACCAAATGCACTCTGCCTGGGACAGCAACAGAGGGCGATACCAGAATGGAAGACTGTTACTAAAGAGAATTTTATTACTAAAATCACAATATACAGTATATCTGTTCTGCAGTGGTTACTGGGCTGCTTTTAAACTGATGCACCTGCGGGTTGCCTGCACTAAGCCATAGTCTTCTGTTAATACCTACGGGTTTAGTGCGCTTTCAGAATATGCACCACACCGGCAGGATACAATATAAGTCTATGACAAAGTGCAGCTTACTTGCAGGAAAGCTACAGCTGCACTGCGCTGCACCCACGGTGTGGGTAAACCACAGCACATCCATGTGAAAGCAGCCTTAGTCCCCTTTCACACGATCAGTCCGACCCAATCGTACCCTCTATTCACTTCTATTGAGCAGTAGATGTAAACGGACTTGTGTCCATTACACCCGCCTACCCCAATCCGATCCATTAAAAAAAAACATAAGGTGATCCGTCCCCTTCTGTCTGGGTGGATCAGATCAGAGGGTACTTCTGCACTACAGGGTTTCCCACACCAAAAAACATGCTGTGTTTTCCGATGTGTGGGGGTGCCATTAAGAATCATTCAAATCCCACATGTCTGCTAAAGAGCAGCGTATTTTGTCTGTGGGTTGGGGGTGTAAGTGTAGCGCTAAGTCTGATACCAAAGGTATCAGAAAACCATAATGTGTGTAATATTACAATTAAATAACACTACATCAAATGTAAAACAGGTGTGTTGATGAAAGAAAAAAGACTTCCAACAAACAAATATTAGTGCACAGAATATGTAAACACGAGGAAAGCAAAAAGTCCAATAAACTCAATTTTAGGATGATTGAGTATCCATAACAAAGTCAATTGTCATCCGCACATCCTCCACTCATGTGAAACAATGAACCACCACTGTGTCATCCGTGCATCCTTCACTGAGGCAAAAAATAAATGAATGTGACTTCAATAACGTGATAGTCCCACCACCGGTGACAGTGCAGGCTTACCGGAACTAGTTGATCACTAGTGGCATATGCCAAGAGAGATCAATCTGAGCTTTTAGGAAGTTGGTATTTCAATGACAATCCTGGACAAGAAGCGTGGCACCAAATGATGGAGAGATCCAAACACACTTGGGACTGTATAGTTGTTAATGTCTTGAGACAAGTTGGCTCAATAAAATGCATAAAGGAGAGAAGAAAAAAAGTGGCCACATAGCGTAACTCCGTAAGGTAAAAAGATACTATGTTTGTTTGTTCGCTGTGAATAAACATAGTATCTTTTTACCTTACGGAGTTACGCTATGTGGCCACTTTTTTTCTTCTCTCCTTTATGCATTTTATTGAGCCAACTTGTCTCAAGACATTAACAACTATACAGTCCCAAGTGTGTTTGGATCTCTCCATCATTTGGTGCCACGCTTCTTGTCCAGGATTGTCATTGAAATACCAACTTCCTAAAAGCTCAGATTGATCTCTCTTGGCATATGCCACTAGTGATCAACTAGTTCCGGTAAGCCTGCACTGTCACCGGTGGTGGGACTATCACGTTATTGAAGTCACATTCATTTATTTTTTGCCTCAGTGAAGGATGCACGGATGACACAGTGGTGGTTCATTGTTTCACATGAGTGGAGGATGTGCGGATGACAATTGACTTTGTTATGGATACTCAATCATCCTAAAATTGAGTTTATTGGACTTTTTGCTTTCCTCGTGTTTACATATTCTGTGCACTAATATTTGTTTGTTGGAAGTCTTTTTTCTTTCATCAACACACCTGTTTTACATTTGATGTAGTGTTATTTAATTGTAATATTACACACATTATGGTTTTCTGATACCTTTGGTATCAGACTTAGCGCTACACTTACACCCCTATTTCGTTTTATGCTTTTTTTGAACAAGCAGTGTCAGCAGCTACCAGTATTATTTTATTAGGCAGCGCAGTGTATCCATCCTTTTCTTGTCTGTGGGTTGGGAACTGGTGAGATTTTGCAGTAGTTCCTGACCTGCATATGAGTGAATCTAGTCATAAAGTTAAACCCACAACAGTAAAATCAGTCTCTATATGCAGTAAAGCATATACTTACTGTTGAAAATAAGGGCTTAATCCTCTGCATTGTGTTTTATCCTGTCCTCTGATCCTCCCCATTTATCCACAATCTCCTGATAGTACAGAGCCTTTGGGGCACTCTGCACATGCTCAGTTTGGTGTGTATTGACAGTATTGACTGTCATAGGACAGTCAGTGGAGAATGAAAACTCCTCCTACAAGCTTTAACCAGTGCTCAGCCGGACATTAATAGAAGTTACAAGACTGCTGTATACTGGTAATGAGAAAACATATTTAGCAGTTTTTATGTATTAAATACTGAATTTCCATGTTCTGTGTATTGTGGAAAACCAGATATAGTGAATGCAGGGTCCTGGGTTAGTAACACTTTAAGTAACACGTAACAGTCAGTCAGTGTCAGCGGTGGAGTAGGGCGCTTCGGACCTTCCGCATACGAGCCTGCTTCCACCCAGACCTGGCAGTCAGAGGCTAGGCAGCTGCTAGGCTAGACGCTCCAAGAAACAAGCTCCCTGGAACCTGGAACCAGCATCTCGCTCTCCACGAGGACTCCTCTCTTTCCGCAGGTAAGACCCTGCCTCTCAGGGCCTGACATCCTGGGGATCCACTGACGGCCGTCCTTATCAGGGCAGCCGTCACACAGGCCCCACACTGCGGCTTTCCATACTACCTCTCGCCGGCATCTATCGCCCGCACGGCCACCCACTTTGTGGTGGTCCCAAATCACCCCCCCTGGGTGTATTTCCGGCGTTTCTGTGTGTTCTTTCACCCCCGCGCCGGCCCGCTCCTTCTCGCGGCCGCCGCACCTTAGGAAAGTCCGCGGCTTCAGCCGCGGCCTACCAGCGCGCCGCTCTTTTTCTCCTTACACTTAATTCCTAAGCACAGTTTGCTCTGGATATTCACCCCCACACCCCCAGAGGCCCCCTGCTCAGCAACTTTATCGGTAAATAGCATTTTTACCAAGCTGACAGCTCCCCCCCCAGCCCGGGTCCTGTGCTTTGCCTGGCAGCCATTATTTTGGTACACCCAGCAGCAGTGACACCCAGCTTCCCCCCCCCCCTTTTTTCCCCTCCACAAGCCGTTAGTCTTTTGATCCAGGGTTTTGAGCCGATCGCCTTTAGGGATCAGGAAGGAATTTTTTCCCTGCCGCAGCACATTGGCCAGCTTGCCCAGGGTTTTTTGCCTTCCTCTGGACCAAAAAAAAAAAAAAAAAATCCCATTTTCCCTTGAGCTAGGATTCTCGAATCCTCTCTCACCCTACGCCCGCACCCCAGCCCTTGGTGACTGGCAACAATGGTTAAGTTGCGTTACTCTGCAGAAACCATTTGGGGTCTGAGACAATTCGCTACTACATTGCCGGCCGCCACCACAATAACCTTAAAATCAGATCAACTTTTGAGGTTCGATCATCGATCGATCATCAAATATTTCAATCATTCAACACAGCTCAAGCACATATCATGTGCTTTGCTTAACACTAGATCAGCAGTTAAACACCGATCAGAAATCCATGATTTCTTACTACAATACGATCTAGACTGCCTCTTTATCACGGAAAGTTGGCTGTCAGACGATTGCAACACCATTCTCGGAGAACTGGTGCCAGCAAACTATCGCATCTTAACGGAAAATAGAATAGGGCAAAGGGGAGGAGGACTGGCGGTGATTCATAAGTCGCATATTGCAATCACTAAACCGGTCCTTCAAAATCCTCTTCCTTTCATGGAAACCCTTACGCTTCAACTTCAAGCTCATTCTCAGGAGACCGTTCATATTCTCCTCTGCTATAGGCCCCCTGGGCCCAAATCGCAGTTGATATCAGCATTAACGGAGTTCATTTCCACCTACACCCTTAGCGGTAATCATCTTTTGCTGCTCGGGGATTTCAATTTGTGGGCTAACTCCTCACAGGATCCCATCGCGGATGCCTGCATCAACCACCTGGAAGGATTTGGACTTCAACAACTTATACGCGGACCAACGCATGCTTCAGGTCACACACTCGACCTAATTTTCAGACAAAATCTGAAAATTAATATTGTGGGAAATGAACCTTTGCCATGGACAGACCACCATGCAATCAGCTTCATAATCCCCAGAACTCCATTAGTCATGAAAGTACCCAAGCCGGTGACAATACACTGGGCTAGATCTCAGAGGAAGCTCCACTCGGAACTCTTCAGATCTACCCTGGGAAACCGAATTGGGGCTATTCCTCCTCAGCTAGCAGCCTCAGATACTTTGGATGCCATTAATGCAGCTCTGCTACAGTCAGCCGACTTAGCAGCACCAAAGCGCAAACTTCGCAGCCGGGAAAATAAGTCCAGCTGGTTCAATAACCAACTGTCGCTATTGAAGCAAGAGCGCAGAAGGGCGGAAGCCTCCTGGAAAAGAAGTCCGTCAGAAGACCACCTCAACATCTACAAAGCAGTAACTACGCGCTATCACAAGGAAATTTTCAAAGCCAAAAAACTTCACTTCTCCAGGGTGATTAACAGCGCACTGAATCGCCCTCGCGAACTCTTCAGGATGGTCACCCAGACCATGAATCCTGGATGTCTAGAAGTCCCCACTTCAGACACCCAAGAGTTCTGCAATGAACTATCAGATTTCTTCATCGACAAAATTGAGAAAATTCGGGTAAGTATTCGGCAAAACAATACTCCACTCAGCCCTGTCTTCAATCAAAACAACGACCGAACGCCTCTACAATCAACTAAGTTCACTTTGGAACCCATCTCCATCGATACAACAAAAAAATTCATTGGCCTGCTGCGCGACAGCACAGCACCGAATGACATCATTCCCACCAAGCTACTGAAGGAATGTGCCGACATCCTGGCGCCTCCGATCACGCAGCTTATAAATCAGTCATTTAAGGAAGGCATAGTGCCTTCCCTGCTGAAAGAGGGCACAATCCTGCCGATCTTGAAAAAACCTAATTTGGATCCTATGGACCCAACTCACCGCCGTCCCATAACAAGTCTAAATGCTCTGTCCAAGATAATGGAGAAAGTGGTGGTAAATCAGCTGCAACAGCATCTGGACACCCACAACCTACTCGATCCATTTCAATCCGGGTTCCGTCCCGGACACGGGACAGAAACGGCCTTACTGAAAATATGGGACGATGCGCTCGAGGCCGCAGACGAAGGAGAATCATCTCTCCTGGTTCTGCTGGACCTAAGCGCTGCTTTTGACACAGTAGACCATGGATTGCTACTGAGACGACTAACAGAAGTCGCCGGAGTCTCAGAAGATGCCTTACCATGGTTCTCCTCTTTTCTAGGAAACCGATCACAAACAGTGAAACTGGGATCCTTCACGTCAGAAAAACGCACGGTGACATGTGGGGTCCCCCAAGGATCCCCCTTATCACCAGTGCTGTTTAATATCTATCTTCATCCTCTCTTTGATATTATCAGTAGCCATGAACTACTTTATCACTCTTATGCAGACGACACGCAGTTGTATTTTCGCATCTGCCACAAAAAGGATCATCATCTAAGTTTAGAGAATTGTCTCTCTTCAATAGAAAACTGGATGACTAAGAGTTATCTCAAACTCAATAGTGCTAAAACAGAACTCTTTATCTTCGATGCCAGTCGGAAGAAATCACCGACAACAAACTGGACACCATCTCCCATCCTGGGACAAATCATCGCCCCTAGCTCCAAAGTCAAAAGTCTGGGAGTCACGTTTGACACCTTCATGACAATGGACGCACAAATAGGGTCAGTAGTCAGCGGGGCGCACCATTTGATGCGCCTACTACGCAGACTGATTCCATTTATTCCCAAAGAAGACGTAGCAGTCGTGGTGGGATCTATCGTGAATTCCAGACTGGACTATGCAAATGCCCTTTACCTCGGGCTACCCAAGTACCAAATCGCTCGTCTCCAAGTCGTACAGAATACGGCCGCTAGACTGGTGACTGGGAAAAAATCTTGGGAATCAATCTCACCTTCACTGAGATCCCTTCACTGGCTGCCAGTGAAAGACAGAATTGCATTCAAAGCACTCTGCCTGACACATAAGTGCATCCATGGGAAGGCTCCTAGATATCTATGCGACAAGATCAAACCGCACAATTGCAGCCGCATTCTGCGTTCCACCGACCAAAATCTGGTCAAGGTTCCTATAACCAAATACAAGTCCAAAGGAGAAAGAAGGTTTGCTTTCCAGGGCCCCAGGCTTTGGAATGCTTTACCAACCAGCATTCGGTTGGAGCAAAACCACCTGTCTTTCAGAAGGCAGATCAAAACCCTGCTTTTCTGAAAGGCATGAGACACTAACAACAAGCGCCCAGAGGCGATTCAGTTCGCATGTGCCGCGCTATATAAGTTTTTCATTCATTCATTCATTCATTCATTCATTAATTTTCTTTACATTTTTCTCATGCCAAAGGTAGGACATTTAGGGAATAAATTATGGGACAACATTGCCTAATGCAACCCTATAACCTCTATCCTGATAGAAATTACTGATGCTAGTTTAGGCTTGGCATTCTAGAGGAATTACAATAGTTCTTGTGCCAGTTTTCAGATTGTAAACTCGAGTCTGAGAGAGCCAGTGAAAAGATGCACATGACCCCAACACAAATTTTCATTACATTTCATAAGATGCTGCCCAAGTCTCACGGGATACAATGTTATTGATATTTTGAAACTTTTTAGTGACATATCTTTATAGTTAAAAGAAAAAATACAAACCAGTCAGTTTCAAATTTCAAATGTTCATAATAAAAAAATGTTACTTGAAATTACTTGATATTATGGAAATTTACTGAATAGAAGTTATACTACTGTTATCTGAGCTTCATTATTGAATTATATTAAACTTTATTTTTTTCATTATACATAATTTTCTGTTTCCTAATTTCATTCAGTTTATTTTGTTGGCCTTAAAGAAAGCTTTTTTAGGAGAGAAATGTAAACGATTCCCAAGACAATATCTAACAATTAGCATGTCCTTAAAACAGAGAACACTCTTGGGAGTCAACTGTTAATTTATTCTAAATTAAGCTTGCTCTAATTATACTTTATGGTAAACTCCATAATGCATGCTCCATAACTTAGAACGCTGAGTGAACATGAAAAAAGGACATAAATGACTAAACTCAGAAAAAGCACATTTTTCAAGTAAACACATTTAGAGATGGTCCAAATGGGCACAAAGCTGAGTCTAACAGATTTTAAGTGTATGTAAGGACAATTTTTCTTTTTTTTAATAGAAGGTTAGACTCTTTGTCAAGTTTTTTTTCCTGTCTGTGTGCCCATCAGAAAGATTCACATTTCTATCAGGCCTGATGTAATACCTGTTCCAAGGAACTGTGTCCCAATCTTTGAGAAATTTCCTCTCACTGCCTGTTGTGTCTCCAGGACAGGAAGTGAAGGAAAATCCTTTCAACATAATACAGACAGCACAGCCACTATACAAAGCCCATTAAAGCGTTGAGACATCCCTGTAAGCACATGAAATGGTAATGGTTGTGCAGGCTTTTCAGAGTTAAAACAAGTGGGGAGGGGACAACATATAGCCTCCAGGCCGCCTGTTGTCCGTGGCAAGGGCTGCCACTAATTTAAACCTAAATCTAAATTTTACAACAAAGTAATATGACTATTTCGTTAAAAAACTTTTAAAATATTACCTTCGGTGATAGCAGAAATCAGTGGAGAGGGATACTTTATATGGCAAAGACAATGACTGACAAGTAAAAAAAGCAGTTGTAGTACTCAGAAATACAGCACATAAGTCAAAACATAGCTTATAAAAGTATTCCATAAAACTTAAATAATTACCTAAAAATTAATGATTTCAAACAATGATGGTCAAAAAAGCCCCAAAAGTATAACTTCAATAAATAATTATAAATTACAAGAGATACCCAGAGACCTTAGACACTTATTGCGCAACTGCAATTCCTTTAGGTTATACCAACAAACAAGTGTTCCTTCTTAAAAGGAATTACAAGGATGACATTTATGGAACCTTTATATAATTTACCAAAGTATGAACCATTATGCAACAGTACATGCAAAGCAGCACTATTTCTAATATGTCACCAGAGGCAGTGACAACCTAGCGGTGATGCCCTGAAAACAAAGGGAGAAAGGTCTCCCTTAGGGCCATTGCACACTGATTAACAACTATTATTATAGCCACATTTTCCTGGCAGTTGCCATCAAAGTTGTTTGTGCTGTAAAATGTGCATGCCTCATTTGGTAAACATAGGCTGTGCACTAAACATGTGTTAGAGCTGCCCAAAAACACATTATTATTGGCCCATTTACAGTTTGTGCTAGTAAGTTTCATTGCCATTCACTGTTCACTGCACCCTGAAGCACTACAGCAATGCAGCCCCAATGCACATATGTTGCATAATACCAGAACACATGGTAATGCAATGCCATGACGTCTGATGCACTGTGCCAGGAAAACACTGCATGCACACTTGTTTGTCTTTTCTGGTGCATTGGCAACACTTTGAAATGCAATGCACCAGAACAACAAAGTGTTGATGGACCCTCATGTATTTACATATTGTTAAAGTGCATGTAAACCTAATCACTAAAAATGTATATAAGTTTTACATGTTAATTTAATTTCAAAATACATTTTCATTATTTTAAAACATAATTTAATAAAATTAAACATTTTAAACCTGTTATGAAGGTCCTTGCTCAGGCACTTTTTGCTATAGGGTGACAATGCTCTGTCCCTGTCTCCAAATTGTGCTCCCGCATTGTCATATGGTCACATGACTTCTGATGGAGACTGCAAGTGACCGTTTCAAAACATCACTATACGCTTAGTGCGATTTTCTTTACCAAAAATATGTAGAAGAATATGTATTGTACTAAACTGAACAAAAAATTTTTTTTTTTTTTTAAATGGGATATGTATTATAGCAAAAATTAAAAAATATTGTGTTTTTTTCAAAATTGTCGCTCTATTTTTGTTTATAGCTCAACAAATAAAAACCGCACAGGTATTTACCACTAAAAGAAAGCTCTATTTGTGGGAAAAAAAGGCGTAAATTTTGTTTGGGAGCCATGTCGCACGACTTAAATTTCGCCTGGGCAGGAAGGGGGTATATGTGCCCAGTAAGCAAGTGGTTACACACATACTGCTCCACCATGTTGATGGTGCAAGCATGTTGCACTATTGTCATCATAATAAGAAAGCCACCCTCAGACATGCCTTGTGGCTGCAGAAGGTCTCAGGAGATCAGCGGGATCAAAGGATGAATAAAGGTGAAAATAAATACTTTATAAATAAAGAGGTGAAAGTTCTTGCAGACACTGTGAATCATTTTCATGCACAAAACTCATAGTAGAAGCATTGAAGTTTCTCAAGTCAGGTCAGGTCAGGTCTCTAACCAGCCAGTGTCATTAGTACAGTGACAGTGTATATTATTAGTGTCAGATTGCCTGCCGCACTATCACAGTCCCACTATAGGTCACTGATCACCGCCATTACTAGTATATAAAAAAACATTAAATACAAATTCCAGTATACATACCATAGTTCGTAGACGCTATAACTTTCATGCAAGCCCATTTATATATATATATTATATATTACCAAAAACATGTAGAAGAATATATGTTGGCCGGAAATTTTGAAGATATTTGATTTTTACATTTTTTTATTAGATATGTTTTATAACAAATAGTAAAACAAAAAAATGTTGGTCTTTTTTTGTTTATATTTAAAAAAATAAAATCCCAGCGGTGATCAAATACCACCAAAAGAAATCTCTATGGGTATTTGTGTAAAACGAGTGATTTAAATTAAATTTGGATACAGCATTGCATGAATGCACAATTTCCAGTTAAAGTAGCACAGTGCTAAAAATAATAATAATAAAAAAAAAAAAAAGCCTGGTCATGAAGGGGGTAAAATCTTCCAGAGCTTAAAGCAGGAGTTCACCCAAAAATCAACTTTCTGCAGTTAGATCCAGCATACTGCTGACATCTGCAGTATGCTGGTCTTTTTTTTTTTTTGGTACTTATCGTTATAGCAGTATTTCTTCTATGGCTCCGAGCGGGGAATCCTGCGGGGAATGGGCGTTCCCGAAGGCAAGCAAGTTAATTGACGCCCTTCGATAGCGCGTCACGGCTTCCAAAAACAGCCGAGGTGACACTTGGCTGTTTACTGGGCCTGCGCCTGCCGTGCAGAGCTGACTGCGCAGGTGCCATAAATTGCAGAGTGTCACTCGTGTGGATTTTCGGAAGCCGTGACGCGCTATCGAAGGCTGTCAATCAACTTGCTTGTCTTCGGGAACGCCTATACCAGGAAGTAATCCCCGCTCGGAGCCATAGAAGAAATACTGCTAAAACGATAAGTACCAAAAAAAAGACCAGCATACTGCAGATGTCAGCAGTATGCTGAATCTAACTGCAGAAAGTTGATTTTTGGGTGAACTCCCGCTTTAAGGGGGTTAGTAAAAATGGGCTTTGGACATATTTCCAGATCAGACATTTCTTAAAAGAAGCTGATCGAGACTCCGCCGTCTCTCCTCCGCACACCCCCTTTTAACAATTATGCTCTTACTCTGCACCACAACCGCATGTAATCTCCAACGCTTATAAAATACTCTCTTCAGATAGCTCGATGAAAACCAACAAAGCATGTCTAAGCTGGGAAAGGGACTTACAAACAGAGGTGACAAAGGCACAATGGGAACACATATCTACAATAACACATAAAGGCTCCCTCAATGTCTCAGTCCAGGAAAACAACTATAAAATCCTAACCCGCTGGTACAAAACCCCAGTAATCCTCAACAAATATAACACAGTTTCTCCTCCACCACTCGGACCTGCCGACACACCAATACCGCAAAACACTAATAACACCCTTAATAAATGCTGCCAAAATGTGTATCCCTCCTTATTGGGGAACAGCCCATGTTCCAAAACCAAAAAGTAAGTGCAGCGCAAAAGTGAATATAAAATAAATGTCCTTCATCAAATATACGTCTACAAAAAGTCCCAATAGTGACCCATGTTCTGACTGTTCCTGAATGGCTCAAATGAGTGAAAAAAGTTGTGAAAATGGAGGAACTAATCTCCATAGCCAAAGACTGTCCATCCAAATTTTCACATACATGGGCCAATTGAATCCACTTCCGCACCACAGCTAGATACAAATTATTGATACGCCAAACTCCTCCTGATTTCACACCCCAAGACAATTGTGACCCTTAATGACTATTTTCCTGTATTTCAAAAACAAACCCTGACAACACATGAGACAACAGACCTCCCTCCCCTAAACAAGGGAAGACTGAGGGAGGATGCTTCTCGAGTTATCTAAACAAACACCCAAAATTCCTCAGATCATGTTTCTATATACACCTTACACCAATCCTTCGGGAAGCGTGGTGGAGACTGGGAGGCAAGTCAACACACTTCCCCCCTCCCAACCTGACCCATGATCCCTCACCCCCCCCTTTTTTTTCTCTTATTTTCTTTCCCTTTCCTCTTTTTGTCCCACTACATCCCCTTTCCCCTCTTACCCCTTTTTCTACCTCTCTTCAGTGTTAATTTTGGTAGCAAATTTCGATTTAGTTTTAGTCTTAGGACTAAAATGTCATTTTACTTTTAGTCCCATTCTGGTCTTCTGCAATTGTTTTAGTTTTAGTCGTATTAGCTCGACTAAATCTCCAGTACATTTTAGTCAACTAAAATATCCTATGTTTTGGCCGACTAAAATCTCCAGTACATTTTAGTCGTCTAAAACTAATTTTAGTAGTCTAAAATCAAATGAGTGTAATTCAATTGTAATTAATTAGTTAACATTTCTCTACAATTTCCAAACTCATTATATACTGCTGGAGTGAAAAATCTCATATGTTATTATTTATGGTATTGAGGTATGAACATGCACTATACAGTAGACCAGTGTTAATTTTGAAGTTAAATTCCAATTTAGTTTTAGTCTTAGTCTTTTGACTAAAATGGCATTTTAGGTTTAGTCCCATTTTAGTCTTTTGATTAAAATGCTATCATAGTTTTAGTCGTATTTTAGTCATCTCAATTGTTTTAGTTTTAGTCATATTTTAGTCGACTAAAATAGAATTAATTTAGTCGACTAAAATGTTTTAGTCGTTTTAGTTGACAAAATGAACACTGTCTCTCTTCTTGGGTTTACACCCTAAATCACTCCATGTACTCTATAGGGCCCTATTTCGCCAAACATCGATATTTAACCAACTCTTGTTTCACGGCTAATAGATGGAAACTAGTACTCAAAGTTGGTTACCATCTCACAAACTAGCAAATCTCCAAATCTATCCACGAATCACACCCAAGCCTATAATAGCACCTGACAGAAAGACTGTTACTGTGATATGCATTGTAATATACTTTGTAGACCTAATCTGGAACTTATTTTTCTGCTACTAATATTGCCTGCTAGTTCTGTACAACATTGCTGTAACACCTTTTGTACCTTGTTTAAATGCATTGTAAACCTTTCTTTTTTCTTCATCAATAAAATATTGTGGAACAAAAAAAATAAAAAAAATAAATGGACTTGTGGGAACAGTCATGGGACAGAGCATAACAACTAAGGGAAACAAAAACAAAATAATTCTGCACTGTCTATGAAGGTGAGCAGCTACAATACCAAAAGACAAGTGGATAAAAAACAAACAAACACAAAAAATGTAGCGCTAATTAGCAAACAATAAAGAATACACTTATATGAATAGTGTATATTGAAAATCTGTGAATACGTATGTATATTAAACATGCAAACACAGTCACTATAAAGGAGTGATAGTCCCAAGTGAATTATGAAATGATGATGCTCCAATGATGCAAAACGTGAAAAAAAAGTAGAAGAAGCCGTCACCAACTGAAGAAAAGGCTTACCGGCGAGATTGAACCCTGGGGAACGTACGTTCGAGAGGGTCAATCAAGCATGGAGAAGATATAATTAGACCGATCAATGTTACAGCTCACAAACGACCTCCAAGGCTCCCAATGGTGTGCCCAAAGGTGGATGGTTAGATGTACATATGGAGGTGACCCAACAGTGGTCAAAAAGCAAAGCCAAATGAAGAATGTCCAAAAGAGGAAAAAGAAAAGAAGCACATAGCGTAATACTGTATTACGAACTGAATTTAATGCAGGTAGGAACACTTACATTATATATATTGATATGCGCTGATAAGATAAAAAGCGACAGCAGTGGGGTACCCAACGCATTTCGCAGCCTCATGTATCATCTTTAAAAAAAAGGGCATACAGGGGATTTTCACCCCCTTCCTGCGCGCGCGCCCTAGATCGCCGAGAACAAAGGACGTCATATGACGTCCACCCGGATCGAGGGAGGGTTCCTGCCGGCGTCATTTTACAATGCGCCGGTAAGCAAGGGGTTAAGTGTTTTGCTGTAGTGGGTTGTCTACATCAGCATTTTTTTTTTTTTTTTTTTTTTTTTTTTTTTTTAACAATCAGGAGTGCTTTATTGAAGGAAAGCAGAATACATGGTATAACAGCAATACAGACAATTCGTCAGACAAGAAAAGTGCCATACAGAATAAGACATCACATATTTCACATACCATGCACAGTCAACAATATGAACAGGATCACAACCTTGACCAAAAGAGCTTAAAAGGTAAAAAGAAGAATGCGACCTAGGGAGCCATAATGGCTGGTGCCAGTCCCGGGGGACTAGACACCGCCCGGACGGTTAATGTTCCGTCCACGGCAACCACACCTTATCATACTTCCAGGGACATCCCCGACTGATATATGTTAATTTGTACATTGGAAGTGCTGTATTTACCCGATCTTCCCAGGAAGCCACAGAAGGGGGAGTTGAGGAGGTCCAGTTAATTAGTATTTCTTTTTTGGCGTAGAACAGGAGATATAGGATCAGTAATTTACTGTGGTGGGACCTTTGATCGTCGTCCATGACACCCAGCAAGGCCAGTGCGGGCGCCATGGGGACGGAAAGCTCCAAACGTGCATTCAGGTGGTCAAACACCCCCACCCAAAATGGCCCCAGGGCCGGACACGTCCAAAACATATGCAGGTAGGAGCCCCGCTCCACCCGACATCGCGGGCACAACGGGTCCCTGCCAGGGTAGATCCTAGACAGACGCACCGGAGTAAAATAGACCCTGTGCATGAATTTTGTTTGCACAAGCTTATCTCCGGCAGAGATAACCAACTTGGGAGCACGCTCCAGACATTCCTCCCAATCCTCCCTTTCCAACCCCGGAATATCCAACTTCCAAGATTCCCAGAGCCTGTCCAATTTAAGGGAGTCCACGGGAAGCAGCATGCCATACAGGGCAGATAGAGGCTTCGAGAGGTCCTCAACAGACAGGAGGTCCTCCACCGGGTCTAGCCCAAGCTCCAGAGGACCGGGAAACTGGGCCCTAACTGCGTGTCGCAGCTGAGCGTACCGGAAAAACATCCAGCCAGGTAGCTTATGGGTCTGAGTCAATTGCGAGAGCGACAGCAGGGTACCCGACGGCATGATGTCTTTTAAAATTTTTACGCCAAATCTCGCCCACACCTGCGGATCAGGTATGGACTGGAAATGAGGCAGGTTAGGATTTCCCCATAAAGGCTGTATCGGGGCCCAACGTCCCTCCCGGAAAAACCTACGCCTAGCCGCCACCCACACCCTAAGGGTCACCCTGGTTGGGTCAGGAAGACCCACGTAGGCCCCTAGACCCCTAAACGCCAGGTTTTGCAGTGCCTGCAGAGAGCCCAGCCAGGCCGCCTCCACACACACCGCCGCATTAGAGCGTCTAGCCGCAAACCACCAGTACACTGTGACCAACATCGCAGCCCAGTAGTATATTTTAAAATTCGGGAGCGCCAGACCCCCCAGTTGCGTAGGAAGATGTAGCGTAGATTTAGCCAATCTAGGGACAGCCCCATTCCAGATAAAGGAAAGAATGCACCTATCCACCTCCCGAAAGAAAGCCGCCGGAATCCAAGCCGGGCTGTTCCGGAACATGTACGTAAATTTAGGTAAGAGAATCATCTTCAAAATGTTAATTCGACCAATTAAATTCAACGGAAGGCCGGACCAGGACTGGCAGCGTTCTCTAAGGAGCTGGAGCAAGGGGAACACGTTAAGCACGTAGTATTGTGAGGGGGACCTAGCTACCCTAACCCCGAGATACTTGAATTCGGTAACCCACTGCAATGAGGTAGGGCTGGATAACACAACAGTTTGTGCGTCTAGGGGGAAAAGCACGGATTTGGACCAGTTAATACGGATACCAGACAAGGAGCCAAACTTATCAAATAGATCCAGTGCTGCAGACAAGGACGGGCCCGCATCGTTCAAGTATAGTAGGGTATCGTCGGCGTAGAGGGATATCCTCTCCTCCAGTCCACCAATCCGCATGCCCCGAACCTCCAGAGACTCCCGGACTAAGATCGCCAAGGGCTCCAGCGCCAGGGCAAACAGGCCGGGGGACAGAGGGCACCCTTGTCGCGTGCCCCTGTGGAGGTAGAAAGACTCCGAGACCCAATCATTCGTACGCACCCTGGCCCTCGGCGCCCGATACAACAGCCGAATCCACCGGAGAAAACCAGGTCCAAAACCAAAGTGTTGCAGCACCCCCCAAAGATACTCCCATTCCACCGAGTCAAATGCCTTCTCGGCATCGAGGGAGGCAATGACCCGGGTCCCCACATTCTCATGCTGGATCGCAAGGTTCAAAAAGAGTCTCCTAATATTAATATCCGTGCCCTTGCCCGGCATGAATCCAGTTTGATCTACATGTATCAACGTGGATATCACCGTGGACAAACGGGTCGCCAAAACCTTTGCCAAGATCTTGGCATCCACATTTAGCAACGATATGGGCCTGTATGACGCACAATCCTGGAGGTCTTTACCAGGCTTGGGTATCAAAACAATGATGGCTTCCTCCATAGACTCGGGGAGCGCTCCGACCTCCGCAAGTCCAGAGAAGAGAGTCTTAAGTCTAGGGGCAAGGATGTCTACATGCTGCGAGTAGAACTCAGAGGGAAGGCCATCCGCACCCGGGGTCTTGCCACTCTGCAGACCCCCAATCGCAGCCTGGACCTCCTCCAGAGAAATGTCCCCCTCCAGTTGTGCCCTATGCTCGTCAGACAGGGAGGGGAAGGGGATGGCGTTCAGGTACTCCTGCAGGTCCGCCGCAGAACCACAAGCCCTGGAGGAATAAACTCCCCGAAAGAACTCAAGAAACCTAGTATTAATGTCCTCAGGGGAGGACAGCAGCTCCCCGTGGACATCCCGGACACCAGCAATATGTGTAGAGGACCCCTGGGATCTCGCCAGCCATGCCAACAGTCTACCGTTTTTGTTGCCATGTTCAAATATTCTTTGCCTAGAGTACAGCATTGACTTTTTAGTCTGCTCCACATTATGTAGAGAGAGATCCCGCAACGCCCCCTGCCAGGCCCGGTGTGTAACCTCATCAGGTGATAAGACAAATCTCCTCTCGCATTGACCAGCCTCCCCCTCCAGCGCCTCCAGAGATCTAGCGGCCTCCCTCTGTATCGCAGCAATGTGAGAGATATATTCCCCCCTAGTCCATGACTTAAAAGCATCCCACAGACCAGCAGCACTAGCGGAATCCCCATTTAGTATCCAATAGTTACAAAGAGCTTCAACCATGGGTTCCTGTAACCTCTCATCCAAGGCCCAAAACCTGGACAGACGCCACAGCCGCAAACTTGGGGGCCCACTGAGGGAGATGGAAAGGTGAAGGGGGGCATGATCTGAAACCCCACGAGGTAGGTGCTCAACCCTCCTCGTCCACCGCAATGCCCCAGCAGAGGCAAACGCCAAATCTATACGGGACAGAGCACGGTGGGAGGAGGAGTGACAGGTGTATTCCCTGGCCGCGGGATAAAAGTGGCGCCACACATCCGTGAGAGCAAATGTGTCAGCCCAATGCAATAAGCTCGACGAGGACCGGGCGGCAGCATGCAGCCTGTCCAGGTCCTGCGAAGGCACCATATTGAAGTCTCCAAACAGAAAGACCTCCTGCGTATTAAAGCCCAACACTATCTGCATAATCTCATATAATATTTGATCGGTTGCAGGAGGGGGGAGGTATAAACCCACCAAAACCAATTCTTTAGCATAGAGCACGGCATGTATGATTACGAATCTGCCGCCAGGGTCTGTTCGGATGCTCAGCACTCGGAACGGGAGAGACCTGTGGACCAATATGCTCACCCCCCTAGCATAGGTAGAATAAGTGGCGTGGTAATGAGCCCCCACCCACGCCCTCCGGAGACCCAGGATTCTATTACCCACCAGGTGTGTTTCCTGGAGAATACATATATGGGGGCTATACCTCTGCAAATACTTAAAGACCAGCGATCTCTTTATGGCTGAATTTAGGCCCCTGACATTCCAAGAAATCACAGAGACGTCCGCCATGGTTCACACAAGATAAAGTTCGAGCATGGCCCACAGGTCTCCCCCACCTCCCAAACCAGACCCAGAGAGTACATACACAAGGTAGATACATTTCTCCTTAGAGAGCTAATTACATCCTGACACTTAACACAGTGAGCACAGTATACATGTGAGGTAACATATTGCCAATTGCTGCAAGACAACTCCTGATATAACAACATAACACAAAATTCCCCCCTCGTCTGCAACGGCAGAAACTTTCCCTTCCCACCCCGCACCCCCAGCAAAACATGGCGATGCATCATATCCCCGAACCCCAACATAACTATTACTTAAAGAGGGCGAGCTCTTAGAGCGAAAAGTATCTCCCAGCAGATCCACAGAGATGCTGGCAAGCAAACACATAAACAGTCTCCTGAATGTTCTCAGGGGCACAAACTTAGTTACTCATCCAATATAGAGCAGTAGAACAACCACTCCCATCCGAGCTATATAGATATATAAAATGTGAACGGTAAAGAAGAAAAACAAAAGAAAAACTAGGGCAATTGTCACTGTATGCATACACGAACCAGCCGGGTCTTGGAGGTCCGAGTTTACGTAAGTATAGTCCCGTATCCAGAACTCCAGTGCAGAGGATATAGTTCCCCAGCCATCTGACCCAATCAGCATCCCTCAGGGGGTCCACGACCAGGGATGATAATGCGGTGGGAGATAGGGGGTCCCGCAGGGAGATATAGGTGATACCGCCCAGGCACAGATAAGGGAGATGCATCAATAGTGTCCATTACAAGGGCCATCCTCGTCCAGGCCTTCACGCCACCCACCACCCCCCACCCAGCCAGGGCACCCAAACCGAGGGGGAGCACGTCATGGGGGGGGGGACAAGGACAGCAGCATCCCCCACAGGTACCTCATACAGACACGATCCCTCAGCAGTGCAGGGGACAGGGAAAGCAACACCCGAACCTCCACACCGCAGTCTTCAGTACATCGGGCCAGGTCGAAGGTGAAACGGCCATCAGACATTCCAATAAAGATTACTTTAGGTCAGCAAAGCTAACAACTACATACGGGAACGGTCCGGTGAACAAACGCCCATTCACAGTAGAGAAATAACCACCGACATCTCAGAATAGGGGAACCACCATCCATCAGCGTAGTGGGGGTAACGACTCCAACCAGGCAGCAGCATCCCGTGGGACAGTGAAGAACTTGACTGTCTCTCCATCCTGTACCCTCAGTTTGGCGGGAAAAAGAATACTGTATTTCATATTCCGCGCTCGTAGCCCCACTTTGACTTGGTCAAAAGACCTACGGGCTTTCTGAGTCTCCATAGAATAGTCGGGGAAAAAAAGCAGTGTACCATTTTGAAATCTCAGGTCTCCCGCCTTGCGGGCAGCTCGGAGGATCTCGTCCCGATCCCTGAAATTGAGCACTCTGAAAATAAATGTGCGCGGGCGAGTTCCAGGCGGGCCAGGGATCGGGGGGATTCGATGGGCACGTTCCACCGTAAAATACGGTGAAAACTGGGCAGCCGGTAACAAGCCCTTCAGCAAGTCCTCTACGAACACCGTAGGGTTCTTCCCTTCCACGCCCTCCGGCAGACCGACAATCCGAAGATTGTTCCTTCGGTTCCGGTTCTCGGCGTCGTCCACCTTGTATTCCAAGGCCCGGACCCTCGTCTGAAGCGTACGGATGGACACAGAATGCTCCTGCACCACGTCCTCTGTCTGGCCAGTCCGCCGCTCCACCTCCGACATCCGCGAGCGGAGTTTGTCCAGGTCCTGGCGCACGAGGCCAACATCCAGCTGCACAGCCTCTATCTTGCCAGTCAGAGTGGCCTGACAAGTAGCTATCGCCGCCATCACCTCCTGGAAGCCAAGCTGCATGCCGGCCGGCTGCTCCTCCATCTCCGTCTGCGACGCCATATTACAAGCGCGTGTAGCGGGGGTCTCCACGTGTGGATTCACACTGGGCGAGACTGCGTCCACGATTGGCGGAAAGTAAAGCCTCTTTCCCTTGTGTCTGGTCTTAGCTGGCATCCGGAGACCAACTGGGTGGTTTCAGGGTCTGATAATCAGGCAGGAGCAAGGATAAAAGTCAATTAGCCAGCAGAGCTCCGAATCCTGCGTCTTTCTAGATCGCCATCTTGGCCACGCCCGTCTACATCAGCATTTTTAATGTTTCCCAGTAAACATTAATAAAATTGCTGCTCCTCATCAAATGGAATAAAATAAGAATTGTTGGTTTTAAACATATTTTATACGTATTTTCCAGGGCAGTGTCCACCCCAATGCCATTTATTTGACAATCCCATGTCTATTAGCTTAGAGAATGGACATTACATTTTTAACATTGGGCTCCACTTGACTACATTGAGGTTTATATTAGGTACTCAAGCTTCAGTAGTGTTTTACAAACCCATCCCAAACAAAACTCAAGTATGTTTGTCTCATCACTAATTGTTAATATTATTCTTTTTAACCAGTAGGCGTCTGGAATCATGTTGCATAGGTACTTGCATAGGTTAATTTGCACAGGGATGCTCTCCAAGCTATCGGGCTACACTGTTTCTCAGGCCTCGTACACACGACCAAGTTTCTCGCCAAAAACCAGCAAGAAACTTGCTGGTTTTTTTTTTTTGCCGAGGAAACCGGTCGTGTGTAAACTTTTCGACAAGGAAACTGTAGAGGATCTGTAGAGGAAACTGTAGAGGATCTCGTCGAGCCAAAAAGAGAGCATGTCTTCTTTTTCCTCGGTGGGAATGGGGAAATTTGACTCGCCGAGATCCTCGACAGCCTAACAAGGAACTCGACGAGCAAATTCATGTGTTTCGACCGTCGAGTTTCTCGGTCGTGTGTACGAGGCTTCACAGTCGCAGTCTTAACTAATGTTAGGGAACCAATTAAAATGGTGATTGATCATGTGATTAACATAAAAGCTGTGTAGATATAATTTTTTTTTTAGGAGGGCAGTACAATGTTTAACTGCTTAAGGACCGCCATACGATAATATACATCGGCAGAGCTGCACGGCTGGGCATAAGCACGTACAGGTACGTCGCCTTTAAGAGCCAGCAGACACGCCAGCATTGTAACCAGAGGGAGCTCTGTGATCCACAGAGCGGAAAACTGTCCACTGGTGGTAAGAATTGAGCAAGAAGCTGTCCTTTAATATTGTGATCTCTCCTTCAGCTGTACTGACCTATGGTACGCTTTGCTGATTGTAGCCTCTACAGCAATCTCTGCTTGGCATAAATAGATCCTATCACATGCTAATCAAACGTCTTACTGTTAAACTAGCAGTGCTTTCAAATGATATACTTGCTGATGTCTACTACTGAACTGTAGGTTAACCTACCTTCTCCCCATGTGGAATATATCTCTATAAACTGGTGATAGAATTTGATTGGAATCTATCTAGTATCACAGCTCTGTCTATCTGGCTATATCATCACCAATCCAGTCCCTTGATATCCATCATCATGCCCCAGTTCCCTGACTGGTCCCTCTAGGTGTATGTATGCAAGCTGTGTGCATGGTTGTGGTGGCCACCTGTCCTTTTTAGACTAACGTCTAATTTTATTAGTGCTGTGGAGACACTGGCACCTCTGTGTAATTAAATGTGTTTTTTTTTTAATGTGGATAACTAATCAATAAATTGCAGTCTTAATCCATATTCCTCTCTGACTAATGCTTTCTGAAACCCTCTGGTTTCTCCCTCCCCCTTTTTTGATATGCAGTATTAATTTAGAGGAATTTAGATAGTAGCATTTAATTAAATATCACTGACTACTATCAAAATCGGATAACATGACCTGGTTAGTGTGACTTTTGCTGGATTGCTTTTTGTCACTTACCTCTATGACTGCATTGGATGAGGTCATTAATGCCTATATCTCCGACTATTATTTTGCCTTTAAGAGCCCAGCCATGGGCCGCGCACGGCTGCCGGCGGTGCACTCGTGACCTAATCCTGAGCTCCGTGACTGCGCCCGCGGACCCAATCGCCGCCAGTGTCACGCGATCGGGTCACAGAGCTGAAGAACAGGGAGAGGTAATGAGGTACACA
Source organism: Rana temporaria (assembly GCF_905171775.1). Classification (NCBI taxonomy): domain Eukaryota; kingdom Metazoa; phylum Chordata; class Amphibia; order Anura; family Ranidae; genus Rana; species Rana temporaria. Next base: position 532,952,334 of record NC_053489.1, read on the forward strand.
CGATCGGTTCATCCGATGAAAACAGTCTGATGGATTTTTTCATCAGATATCCGATGAAGCTGACTTTCATCAGTCTTGCCTACACACCATCAGTTAAAAAAACGATTGTGTCAGAACGCGGTGACGTAAAACACAACGACGTGCTGAGAAAAATGAAGTTCAATGCTTCCGAGCATGCGTCGACTTGATTCTGAGCATGCGTGGATTTTTAACTGATGGACGTGCCCACAGACGATCGTTTTTTTCTATTGTTTTTTTAACCATCAGATAATTTTAAAACAAGTTCCTAGTTTTTTCACCGATGGATACTGCAGTTATGATAAAAATTGCTGATTGCCGCCATTATTAGTAAAAAAATTAAATAAAAATGCCATAAAACAATCCCCTATAAACCGTAGGTGATCAAATAACACCAAAAGAAAGCTCCATTTGTGGGAAAAAAGGACACCAATTTTGTTTAGGAGCCACGTCGCACGACCGCGCAATAGTCAGTTAACCACTTGACCAGTGGGCACTTAAACCCACTTAATAACCAGACCAATTTTCAGCTTTTGGTGCTCTCACATTTTGAATGACAATTACTCAGTCATACAACACTATAACCAAATGAAATTTGTGTCCTTTTTTTCACACAAATAGAGCTTTCTTTTGGTGGTATTTGATCAGCTCTGCGGTTTTTATTTTATTCGCTATAAATGAAAAAAGAACGAAAATTTGATTAAAAAAATGAATTTTTCTTCATTTCTATTATAAAATTTTGCAAAAAATAAAAATTTCTTCATAAATTTGGCCAAAAATGTATACTGCTACATATCTTTGGTAAAACATAAAATAAAATTGTGGATATTATTTAGTCTGGGTGAAAGTTATAGAGTCTACAAGCTATGGTGCCAATTACTGAAAATTGATCAATTTGATTACACCTGATGTACTGACAGCCTCTCTCATTTCTTGAGACCCTAACAAGCCAGTAAAGTACAAATACCCCCCAAATGACCCATTTTTGGAAAGTAGACATGTGGCACTGGTGGGCACAGGTGGCACTGGTGGGCACAGGCGGCACAGGTGGCACTGATGTGGCACTGCAGTGGCGCAGGTGGAACTGATGGGCAAAGGTGGCACTGGTGTGCACTGGTGTGGCTCTGGTGGCACTGGTGGGCACAGGCAGCACTGGTGGACACAGGCAGCACTGGTGGGTACAGGCGGCACTGGTGGGTACAGGCGGCACTCATGTGGCACTGGTTTAGCACTGGTGTGCACTGGTGGTGCAAAGATGGCACAGATGTGGCACAGATGTGGCAGAGGTGGCACAGATGTGGCACTGCTGGGCACTATTGGGCACTGCTGGGCTCTAAAAAGCACTTACAGTTTGTCTCTAATTTCTCTCCTCTCCTCTCACGCTGGATCGGTGTGAGGAGAGGAGAGCGATGAACTCAAACTGACCCCATGTCCCTGTTAGTTTACATTTGTGATCGCGCCATCATTGGACGGCGCGATCACGTGGTAAAGAGCCGCGTCCATTGGCCCTTTACCGCGATCCTTGTTGCTGCGGGTCCCCTGGACCCGGCGAGCACAGATGATCGCGTGTGCACACCCGAGGGGGCGCACAGGAACGATTCTCTGGGAGGACGTCCATGGACATCCTCCCAGAGTTAAGGAACCGCCTTGTAGCCATAATTCGGCTATGGGGCGGTGATTAAGTGGTTAAAGCGACGCAGTGTCTAATCGCAAAAAGTGGCCTGGTCCTTTAGCTACAAAATGGTCCGGGGCTTAAGTGGTTAAAAATAAGGCTTTACCAAATGATTAAAAAAAAATACATTATTATTAAATACATTATCAATGAACTTCCTCAGGGTAATGAAAAGGAGAAAGATGCTTTGTTAAATTAGCAGCAGCTAAAAATGAAATGGATAGATCCTCCAATTATCCAGAATAAAAATACACTTAGATAAATAATTCAGTCAGTGCTTGCAAAAATAACAACTGAATGAATGAAAAAAATGAATGAATGAATGAATGAAAAACTTATATAGCGCGGCGCATGCGAACTGAATCGCCTCTGGGCGCATGATGTTTCATGTCTCATGACATCAAAAGAGCAGAGTTTTAATCTGTCTTCTGAAAGTCAGGTGGTTTTCCTCCAACCGAACGCTGGTTGGTAAAGCGTTCCATAGTCTCGGACCTTGAAAAGCAAACCTTCTTTCTCCTTTGGACTTGTATTTGGTTTTTGGCACCTTGACCAGATTTTGGTCAGTGGATCGCAGAACGCGATTAGAATTGTGAGGTTCTATCTTGTCGCAAAGATATTGCGGCGCCTTCCCATGGATGCACTTATGTGTCAGGCAGAGTGCTTTAAATACAATTCTGTCTTTTACTGGCAACCAGTGAAGGGTTCTCAGCGAAGGTGAGATTGATTCCCATGTCCCTTTCCCAGTCACCAGTCTGGCGGCCGTATTCTGTACGACTTGCAGACGAGCGATTTGGTACTTTGGGAGCCCGAGGTAAAGGGCATTTGCATAGTCCAGTCTGGAATTCACGATTGTTCCCACCACGACTGCTACGTCTTCTTTGGGGATAAATGGAATAAGTCTGCGTAGTAGGCGCAACAAATGGTGCGATCCGCTGACTACTGACCCTATTTGTGCATCCATTGTCATGAAGGTGTCAAAAATGACTCCTAGACTTTTGACTTTGGAGCTAGGGGTGATGCTTTGGCCCAGAATGGGCGGCGGTGTCCAGGTTGTTGCCAGTTGACTCTTTCGGCTGGCGTGAAACATAAGAAGTTCTGTTTTGGAACTGTTGAGTTTAAGATAACTCTTAGTCATCCAGTTTTCTATCGAAGAGAGACATTTCTCTAAACTGAGATGATGATCCTTTTTGTTGCAGATGCGAAAATACAATTGCGTATCGTCTGCATAAGAGTGATAAAGTAGTTCTTGGCTACTGATAATATCAAAGAGAGGGCGAAGATAGATGTTGAACAGTACCGGTGACAGGGGGGATCCTTGGGGGACTCCACATGACACCGTGCGTTTTTCCGACGTGAAAGATCCCAGTTTCACTGTTTGTGATCGGTTTTCAAGAAAGGAGGATAACCATGGTAAATCACCTTCTGCGATTCTGGCTACCTCGGCCAGTCGCATCAGTAACATTTTGTGGTCTACTGTGTCAAAGGCTGCGCTTAGGTCCAGCAGAACCAGGAGACAGGATTCTCCCTCGTCTGCGGCCTCGAGGGCATCGTCCCATATTTTGAGTAAGGCCGTTTCTGTCCCGTGTCCGGGACGGAAACCTGATTGAAATGGATCGAGTAGATTGTGGGTATCCAGATGCTGTTGCAGCTGTTGTACCACTATTTTCTCCATTATCTTGGAGAGAATATTTAGGCCTGTTATGGGGCGGCGGTGAGTTGGGTCCTTGGGATCCAAGTTAGGTTTTTTCAAGATGGGCTGGATTGTTTCCTCTTTCAGCAGGGATGGCACTATGCCTTCCTTAAATGACTGATTTATAAGCTGTGTGATGGGAGGCGCCAGAATGTCGGCGCATTCCTTCAGCAGCTTGGTGGGAATGATGTCATTGGGTGCTGTGCTGTTCCGCAACGCACCAATGATATTTTTGGTGGTATCGATGGAGATGGGTTCCAGAGTGAACTTAGTTGATTGTAGAAGGTTTCTGTTGGTGTTTTGTAGTTGATTGAAGAGGGGGCTGAGGGGGGTATTATTTTGCAGAATACTTACCCGGATTCTTTCGATTTTGTCGATGAAGAAATTTGATAGTTCATTACAGAACTCTTGGGTGTCTGAATTGGGGACTTCAAGACATCCCGGATTCATGGTCTGGGTGACCATCTTGAAGAGTTCTCGGGGGCGGTTCATGGCGCTGTTAATCGTCATAGAAAAATGATGTTTCTTGGCTTTGAAGATTTCTTTATGATATTGTGTTGTTATTGCCTTGTAGATGATGAGGTGATCTTCTGAAGGGCTTCTTTTCCAGGCGGCTTCCGCCCTTCTGCACTCTTGCTTCAGTAGGGACAGCTGGTTGTTGAACCAGCCGGACTTTTTTTTCCGGATGCGGACTTTGCGTTTCGGTGCTACTAAGTCGGCTGATTGTAGCAGAGCTGCATTTATGGCATCCAGTGTATCTGAGGCTGTTAACTGAGGATGAATAGTTTCGATTCGGTTTCCCAAGGTAGATTTGAAGAGTTCTGAATGGAGCTTCTTCTGAGATCTAGCCCAGTGTATTGTCACCGGCTTGGGTGCTTTTATAACTGGTGGAATTTTGGAAATTATGAAACTAATTGCATGGTGGTCTGTCCATGGCAAAGGTTCATTTCCCTAAATGTTTATTTTCAGATTTTGTCTGAAAATTAGGTCGAGTGTGTGACCTGAAGCATGCGTGGGTCCGCATATAAGTTGCTGTAGTCCTAATCCTTCCAGGTGATCGATGCAGGCATCCGCAATGGGATCCTGTGAGGAGTTGGCCCACAGATTGAAGTCCCCGAGCAGCAAAAGATGTTTGCTGTTAAGGGTATAAGTGGATATGAACTCCGTTAATGATGGTAGAAGCTGCGATTTTGGCCCAGGTGGCCTATAGCAGAGGAGAATGTGAACAGTCTCCTGGGGGTTAGTTTGAAGTTGAAGAGTAAGGGTTTCCATAAATGGAAGAGGATTTTGAAGGACCGGCTTATTGATTGCAATATGAAACTTATGGATCACCGCCAGGCCTCCTCCTCTTTGCCCTATTCTGTTTTCCGTTATAATTCGATAATTTTCTGGCACCAATTCTCCAAGAATGGTGTTGCAGTCGTCTGAAAGCCAGCTTTCTGTGATAAAGAGGCAGTCTAGATCATTTTGTAGTAAGAAATCGTGGATTTCTGATCGGTGTTTTACTGCCGATCTTGTGTTGATCAAAGCACATGATATGTGCTTGAACTAATCCCAAAAGTATCATGCCATGAGAGCATTAAGACAGAATTCAAGTCTGATTATTAGACCAGCTGATTAAAGGGAGTGGGGTGGTATTTATAAATAAAAAAGTTAATTACTGGTAGATACAAAAACTTAAGCCAGCCATACATGAATCAATATTTGGCTGATTTATCAAATTGGGGCCAACAACATCTCTGAAAGAGGAAACGCCTCTATAAACAATATTTGATTTCATAGGTAAAACTGGACCCAAAATATTATAATTTTTGAGAACTGCCAAAATTGCTGTCTATTATCAAATAAAATATGTATACAAGCAGCTACCTAATAAACTATGACACCAGTTCAAAGTGTTATAAATGGAAAATAAGCAGTGCTAAAAAAATAGGTAACATGAATAAAGTGCCAAGTGCAATAACAAATAGTACAATGTAATTGTAGTCTCAAATAGCACATAGATGAATATATACTATGCAATCCAAAAAGTGCAAAAGTGAAAATATGAACAAGTGAAAAATCAATCCATATAAACTCCTTTGCATATAAATCCCATTCAGTTTAAAAAAGTGCAGCATGCAGCAAGTTAATTGATGGCGTCCACCACCATGCAAAGAACACTGCGCATATGCCTCTTACCGAATGTGCTGGACCATAAATTATAATGGTCAAATAGGCATGTCATGGAGACCAGGAAGCCGGCATCAACACGTACATGGATGGTACTTAAAGCGGGAGTTCACCCGAAAACATTTTTTTAACATTAGATTCATGCTCATTTTGTCTAAGGGAATCGGCTGTTTTTTTAAAAAACAAAGCAGTACTTACCGTTTTAGAGAGCGATCTTCTCCGCCGCTTCCGGGTATGGTCTTCGGGACTGGGCGTTCCTATTTGATTGACAATCTTCTGAAAGGCTTCCGACGGTCGCATCTATCACGTCACGAGTAGCCGAAAGAAGCCGAACGTCGGTGCGGCTCTATACGGCGCCTGCCCACCGACGTTCGGCTACTTTCGGAAAATCGTGACGCGATAGATGCGACCGTCGGAAGCCTGTCGGAAGACTGTCAATCAAATAGGAACTCCAAGTCCCGCAGCCCATACCCGGAAGCGGCGGAGAAGATCGATCTCTAAAACGGTAAGTACTGCTTAGTTTTTAAAAAAACTAGCCGATTCCCCTAGAAAAAATTAGCATGAATCTAATGTTAAAAATTTACATTTCCGTGTGAACCTCAACTTTAACAGCGGGAACATATAGTGGTGAAAATAATAATTTTTATACCCTGCAGATTTTGTAAGTTTTCCCACTTAAGGGTGTGTAATTTTTATCATATGTGTATTTTAAATGATCAAGGCAGAATATCAATAAAAACAAAAAAAAAAACACATGATACAAATGTTATAAATTGAGTTGCAGTTCAGTGAGTATAACAAGTATTTTAACCCCTACCAACCAACAATAATTCTGGCTCCAACAGACTGGCTACAGTATGTGCTCATGTGGTACACAGATTAGTCCTGTCATTTTAAGAAGGTGCTCCTAATGACAAGTTGCTATGTGTATAAAAGACAACTGTCCATAGAATCTCTTTCTTTCATTCAAACCTCACCATGATCCCATCATCTTGGGCCAAAGAACTGTCAAAAGACTTAAGGGACCAGATTGTAGACCTGCACAAGGCTGGAATGGGTTACAAAACCATCAGCAAGACGCTTGGTGAGAATCAAAAAATTAGGACAGGGGGGGGGGGAGCACTCACATTTTCCAACATCCGTAAATTTGAAAGACAGAAAAAATTACTCGAAGGACAGTAATTAATGGGCGGACTTTTGAGGCAAGGCGGGAATATCAAAAATACATCGATTTTATTACAAAAAATATACAAAATGTATACAAAATAAATCAATAAAAGAAAACCATATAGGATATATGATATGGAAAATATCCTCTGTGCATCGTCCATGCGTTTCGCCTTTGGGCTTCCTCGGGACGAGCAAAGAGATTTAGCAGTAGAAAAATATATATTTCATTATCAAAATGGGTGCCAGCCATCCAGATTGCCATGAAACACTTCAAATCGCATATACATATGCTGGAAAGGTTTTTATAAGAACGGGGTTTCAATATAGTAGAAAGAGTCTCCAAAATACACCGAAAAGGATTTCCTTTGTCTTTATTGGCAGTTACAGCATAGATACAGACAGGGATGGACTGGCCCTTGGGACTACAGGGAGTTTCCCGGTGGGCCGATGGCTCAGTGGGCCGGCTTCAGTGACAACGGACCGCTGCCCCCCTCCGCTCCTCTGTCTCTCCCTTCCCGCAGCGCTCACCTCCTCTCCCTCCCCGCAGCGCTCACCTGGGGGGAACAAAGGATCAGAGAAGCAGGGGGGGCGACAGAGGAGCATGGGGGAGGGGACAGATAGCTGACTCAATAGCTATGGCCTGGGAGTTTCTCACTTCTGCCTAATCTTGTCCCATAAAGGGGGGAACCAAACTGATTCTTTACCCCGGGTGAAATAATGTCTAGCTTACCCACTGGTACTGCCTTTAAGAGTACCAGTACCAGCCGTTCTACTCTAATAAAATAGAACGGCTAGTGGCTAGTGAAGGGGGAGAGGGGGCTTGGGTGGCCGGGGGGGGGTTGCGGGAGTTGTCCGGCCGCCATGGGAGAGACCTGTCAAGGTGGGCCAGTCTGGATGAATTCCAGGGCCAAATTTCTGTCCCAGTCCAGCCCTGGATACAGAGATTAATTCTAATACTAGACCAATGAGCGTTAATTCCGGGGCGGAAGGAAGGAGGTGTAGTCAAAACAAGCATATGTCCACTATACTACAACCAGGTATATCAAACCTGGATCAAAAATAGACCTCAACAGACCGTCAACCAGCGGAATTTCAATAGGGTAAATTCCTAGAGATGTAGAGAGCGTCCAGGGGGATAAATGGTGCGAGACATATTTACAGAAAAGATATTACAAAGCAATCAACTAGAAACAATTAAAAAAACTTAACAGAGTTAAGTCCAGTGTGATTGATTGGAGTCACTGGGGTAGATTCAGGTACGACTTGCGACAAAAAAGGGAGAAAGAAAGGCGCACCAGCCTCGTGTACTACCGTTTGGCAAATTTTAATGAAAAATAAGAATGATGAAAACTACTCACAAACAAAGGATGATAAAAGGCTTGTCAAACGAAAATTGAAATACCCCTCAAACCACACTCCAGAATGTAGGGGGGGGGGGGGTGGCGAGGTGCGTTGCTGCTTGGCTGACGCGTTTCGAGGTGTCAGAGACCTCTTCCTCAGAGCCCAGCAGTACATGACCGTCCACCTACACTGATTAAATAGGAGCACATGTAGGGCCAGGCACCACCCACCACCGACCACAGAAACACTCCCAAGGGGCCGTCCAGACTCCACCCCCAAACAAACAAGGAACAATGAATGAAGATATAGAGAAACAGCAATAAAGAAATAAATGAAAATATAAATAAAAATAAAAATAAAAATGAAAATAAAAGTAAAAATGAAAATAGAAATAAAAATGATAATAATAGTAGTGGTGGTAACTGAGAATAATAATAATAATAATAATAATAATGAAGCCAGGGGAAAATGTGCACAGCAAATAGTAGTGCTGATGGTAGTATTAATACTTTAAAATCGAAATCAAATGCATACAGAAAGTGTGTATATATATATATAAATAAAATATAATATATAAATATAAATATAAAAGTATAGGGACATATGAACAGATGTATGATAGTACTTGCTGATATGATGCACAGGGAGGGGGAGGTGTACTGTAGATCCAACGATGAGGACTCCAACTACACCAACTGTGCATCATATACCTCAGTGAAGTGATCACTGATGACAGAGGGGAAAAGAGATGTACATGAAGGGGAAAAACATGAAGTGCACATGGGGAAGGGGATGATAGGCACAGACAAGCATAAAGCCAAGACTACTTACATGGATGGCTTAACAGGGAGCAGAAATCAATGGAAGAACACCACTACTGCTAGGGAGTCGTCACCGCTACCGAGGGGGCCAAGCAGAGGGCGATTCAATCGCCATGTGTTGCTTAGGATGGAGCGCAAACAGATCCATCTGCGCTCCACAGGCTGGCGCGCCGTCTTGCAGCGTCATCAGCCATCGCCTGCTTCTCTGACAGATCGTCAGAGGAAATGCTAGAGACACCAGGGCTCAAAATCCGCCATGTTTGCGGGGCCCGTGTGTCAAAAGAGGAAAGTGGAGATACAGGAGTGTAAGGGAAAAGAAAAAGAAAAAAGTAATAACTAAATAAAAATTTAAATTTAAAATTAAAAAGGGGAAGGAGAACAATAGACCTGGACGGACCCCTGCAGAGCAAACCCGGTAGCTAGAGGGGGGTACCCAACAACACACATATGTAAATGCCCGCATACAATCATGCTAATTATACAGTAAATATAATTAAAATTGAAATATCATAAAATATTAAATTGAAATATGATGCAAATATAAACATACAGAATATAAAATATGAAATATAAATATAAATATGAATATACACAGTAAATACAAAAATACAGACATCTGCATGTAAGAAGGCAAGAGGTCAAAAATAAAAGTAAAAAATGAATGAAAATAAAAATAAAAATAAAAATAAAAATAAAGCTCATCAAGCCAAACATGCTGTACACGGGACACCGACTCAATCAGTGTGGAAGTGGAGGGTGGTCAAAAGAAACCGAGGGCCAAACATACTAAAAGTGAAACAACGCATGTGTCCGTGCGTATATGCACTCCCGTATGCACATGCAGGTCCACAACAAATGCATATATAAAAGAAACGTATCTAATAATTCGTTTTACTCTTAAAACTCTTGTAAAAAGAATATATATAGTGTTGCATAAGCAAATATAAAATAAATATAAATATAAATATAAAAAGCAATTGGTATGAAAGTGGTCATTACCTAAAAATGGAGTCTATGCAAAATAGATATCAAGACACACCTAGAAAGGGTGTTGTAGGATGAGCTAAATCAATACTAAAAGGGGTCAACCTGGGGGGGACGAGGGGGGGGGGCTCGAAGAAGCCTACCTAACCTAACGACACATGTGGGGACAAAAGCTGGACCAGACTACTATAAAAATTGTAAAAAATGTTTAATTTTTAATTTTTAATTTTTAATTTTATAAAGAAAATATTTAAAAAAAATAATATATAAACTAAATTTTATGGATTTCAGGATCTTCGTTGAGGCCCCCAGGGGCTAGACTTCCGAGAGTGAAAATCCAATAGGCTTCCCATTTGCAAAGCCTCTGGTGCCTCCTACCCCTGTCGAGATCTCCCGTACTGGACTCTATGCCAAAGACTTTCATGCCAGAGGGGTCCCCATGGTGCGCCTCTACAAAGTGCCTAGGGACTGGATATTTCTCTCTGGTATTGAGAATATCACGCTTGTGTTCCCCAATACGCACTCTCATGGCACGAGAGGTACGACCAACATAAAGGCGACCACATGGACACATGATTCCATAAACTACGAATTCCGTCCCACAGTTGATAAACTGTTTACACTGATGGATTTTGCCATCGAGGCCAGCCACTGTCTTTTTCCTATGCCACATAAAAATGCAGGTACCACAGTTTTTAACACTACACTTGTAGCTCCCCTTTTGGTCAAAGAGGGAGGACCAGGCATTGGTAGATGCATTGATGGGTTTTGTGACACGACTCGGAGCAATCATGCTCCTTAAATCACGAGGTCTTCTGAAAATGACATTTGGTTTAGCAGGGAGGACACCGTTAAGCACAGGGTCTTGTTGTAGGATCCCCCAATTTTTCTTAAGAATATTTTGAATTTCAAAAGCCTTACTGGTGTATTGGGTGGAAAAACAAGTGCGACAAGGATCAGAATTGGACCGAGAAGATGGGACCAGAGGGTAATCGCTCACCACATCATAGAGGTCTGCATATTTCTTGCAGGCTACCTCTATGAGTGCAGGGTCGTAGTCTTTCTCTTTAAACTTTCTGGTCAGGAGCTCGCTTTGGACCAAATAGTCTTCCTTTTTGGTGCATGTACGTTTTAGGCGACAGAACTGACCATACGGTATATTTTTGATCCATCTAGGATGATGGTTGCTCTTCGCATGGAGAAAGGAGTTGCCTCCACTAGGTTTGAAATGTGTTTTTGATACAATACTGCCGTCAGAGTCACTACTCAATTCGAGATCTAAGAAGACTAAGGAATCTTTACTGATGATATGAGTGAACTCCAGCCCAACAGGATTGGACTTACAATGAGCCAAAAAATCATCCAGTTCGCCGTCTGTTCCATCCCAAATAATTAAAATGTCATCAATATACCTGGCGTACAGGACTAGGTTTGCCTTGAACGGGTTGTTATGCCAAATGAAGGCCTCTTCCCAGAAGCCCATGAATAGATTGGCATAGCTGGGTGCAAACCTAGCCCCCATCGCCGTACCCTTGATCTGCAGGAAGTGCTCCCCTAGGAAAGAGAAATGGTTATGTGTTAAAGCAAACTCCACTGAATCCAGTATGAATTTGGCCTGCAAAGGATTCAGATGATTGGCCTCTGACAAATAATGGCTCAGGGCCCTAAGGCCATGCTTGTGTTCAATAGACGTATACAGAGAAGATACATCGAGGGAAAGCCATCTATAGTTAGATTGCCAAATGTAGTGTGAGAGGATCTCCAGCATATGGCCAGAGTCTCTAACGAAAGACGGGAGGCTGACCACTAAATTTTGTAAAAAATGATCAACATAGCAGCCCAAATTGCTGGAAAGGCTGTCGATACCCGATATGATGGGTCTACCAGGAGGGTTAGACTGACACTTATGTACTTTGGGAATATGGTAGAAGTGCGGAGTGGCTGCAAATCTATTAAACAAAAAAAGGTATTCATTTTTCGTAAGTACTGTATCTAGGAGAGCACAATCTAATAAACACTTTAGCTCCTTGGTGTATTCAAGAACCGGGTCCTTTTTTAAGGGACTATAGGTGTCTGTGTCCTTCAATGGCCTCATTGCCTCCGTGATGTAGTCCGATCTATTCTGGGTGACCAGGCTTCCCCCCTTATCTGCTTTCCTTATAATAATGTCCTGATTTTCCTTGAGACCAATTACCGTTTTCGTCAAGTTATCTTGGAGAATGCCTTGTTGTTTTTTGTGGTAATTCACACTGGAATTTCCATGCTGGAATTTAGCTTTAAACGATTCAAAAACCACGTCATAGAACGTGGAGATGAATCTACCCTTGGCCCAGTTCGGACAGAAGGAAGATTTACATCTGAAAGATGTATGGGTGATGGTACTCTCCACAGGTAGAACGCTTTCCAAGGGGAGCCCTTCAGTTATATTAGATTCTAAATAAAGTTCCTCCAACATATTCAGAGCTGTTTCGTTGTCCTCAAAACTAGTTTCCATAGGGACAGAAACCGGCTCACTAGTGGTTTCATTGTCTTGTCCGTTGTCTTTAAGGATAAAGTACCGTTGGAGTGTGAGTTTTCTAACATATTTATTGAGGTCGATAAACAACCAGAGGCTTTGCAAACGGGAAGCCTATTGGATTTTCACTCTCGGAAGTCTAGCCCCTGGGGGCCTCAACGAAGATCCTGAAATCCATAAAATTTAGTTTATATATTATTTTTTTAAAATATTTTCTTTATAAAATTAAAAATTAAAAATTAAAAATTAAACATTTTTTACAATTTTTATAGTAGTCTGGTCCAGCTTTTGTCCCCACATGTGTCATTAGGTTAGGTAGGCTTCTTCGAGCCCCCCCCCCCCCTCGTCCCCCCCCAGGTTGACCCCTTTTAGTATTGATTTAGCTCATCCTACAACACCCTTTCTAGGTGTGTCTTGATATCTATTTTGCATAGACTCCATTTTTAGGTAATGACCACTTTCATACCAATTGCTTTTTATATTTATATTTATTTTATATTTGCTTATGCAACACTATATATATTCTTTTTACAAGAGTTTTAAGAGTAAAACGAATTATTAGATACGTTTCTTTTATATATGCATTTGTTGTGGACCTGCATGTGCATACGGGAGTGCATATACGCACGGACACATGCGTTGTTTCACTTTTAGTATGTTTGGCCCTCGGTTTCTTTTGACCACCCTCCACTTCCACACTGATTGAGTCGGTGTCCCGTGTACAGCATGTTTGGCTTGATGAGCTTTATTTTTATTTTTATTTTTATTTTCATTCATTTTTTACTTTTATTTTTGACCTCTTGCCTTCTTACATGCAGATGTCTGTATTTTTGTATTTACTGTGTATATTCATATTTATATTTATATTTTATATTCTGTATGTTTATATTTGCATCATATTTCAATTTAATATTTTATGATATTTAAATTTTAATTATATTTACTGTATAATTAGCATGATTGTATGCGGGCATTTACATATGTGTGTTGTTGGGTACCCCCCTCTAGCTACCGGGTTTGCTCTGCAGGGGTCCTTCCAGGTCTATTGTTCTCCTTCCCCTTTTTAATTTTAAATTTAAATTTTTATTTAGTTATTACTTTTTTCTTTTTCTTTTCCCTTACACTCCTGTATCTCCACTTTCCTCTTTTGACACACGGGCCCCGCAAACATGGCGGATTTTGAGCCCTGGTGTCTCTAGCATTTCCTCTGACGATCTGTCAGAGAAGCAGGCGATGGCTGATGACGCTGCAAGACGGCGCGCCAGCCTGTGGAGCGCAGACGGATCTGTTTGCGCTCCATCCTAAGCAACACATGGCGATTGAATCGCCCTCTGCTTGGCCCCCTCGGTATCGGTGACGACTCCCTAGCAGGAGTGGTGTTCTTCCATTGATTTCTGCTCCCTGTTAAGCCATCCATGTAAGTAGTCTTGGCTTTATGCTTGTCTGTGCCTATCATCCCCTTCCCCATGTGCACTTCATGTTTTTCCCCTTCATGTACATCTCTTTTCCCCTCTGTCATCAGTGATCACTTCACTGAGGTATATGATGCACAGTTGGTGTAGTTGGAGTCCTCATCGTTAGATCTACAGTACACCTCCCCCTCCCTGTGCATCATATCAACAAGTACTATCATACATCTGTTCATATGTCCCTATACTTTTATATTTATATTTATATATTATATTTTATTTATATATATATACACACTTTCTGTATGCATTTGATTTCGATTTTAAAGTATTAATACTACCATCAGCACTACTATTTGCTGTGCACATTTTTCCCCTGGCTTCATTATTATTATTATTATTATTATTATTATTAATATTCTCAGTTACCACCACTACTATTATTATCATTTTTATTTCTATTTTCATTTTTACTTTTATTTTCATTTTTATTTTTATTTTTATTTTTATTTATATTTTCATTTATTTCTTTATTGTTGTTTCTCTATATCTTCATTCATTTTTCCTTGTTTGTTTGGGGGTGGAGTCTGGACGGCCCCTTGGGAGTGTTTCTGTGGTCGGTGGTGGGTGGTGCCTGGCCCTACATGTGCTCCTATTTAATCAGTGTAGGTGGACGGTCATGTACTGCTGGGCTCTGAGGAAGAGGTCTCTGACACCTCGAAACGCGTCAGCCAAGCAGCAACGCACCTCGCCACCCCCCTACATTCTGGAGTGTGGTTTGAGGGGTATTTCAATTTTCGTTTGACAAGCCTTTTATCATCCTTTGTTTGTGAGTAGTTTTCATCATTCTTATTTTTCATTAAAATTTGCCAAACGGTAGTACACGAGGCTGGTGCGCCTTTTTTTCTCCCTTTTTTGTCTTCTATCAGGATTCCCCCATCCATGAAGGGCAGCAAGGCCTCTGATACTACGGTTCTTTCTTGACATCCAAAGAGAACTATATGTAGACATTTGATCTATCATCAAGGATCCCACTTGTGCGCAGGAGTTTGTGTGTTTTTGATTCAGGTACGACTTGCCCATTTCTTACGGAGGCGCAGTGTACCGTTTTAACACTGCGCCTCCGTAAATTTCCTGCGCTACGCTTGATTCACGGAGCAGTAGCTCCGTAATTTGCGTGGGCGCTCCTTAAAAATGCCCGGCGTAAGCGCGCCTAATTTAAATGATCCCATAGGGGGCGTGGATCATTTAAATTAGGCGCGTTCCCGCGCCGAACGTAGTGTGCATGCTCCGTCGGGAAACTTTCCCGATGTGCATTGCGGTAAATGACGTCGCAAGGACGTCATTTGCTTCAAAGTGAACGTGAATGGCGTCCAGCGCCATTCACCATTCACTTACACAAACAACGTATATTTTTCAAATTTCGCGACGCGGGAACGACGGGTATACTTAGCATTGGCTGCGCCTGCTAATAGCAGCAGCAGCCTTACGCGGAACCCGCGAACGCAAACGACGTAAACTGCGTACGCAGGGCGCGCGTACGGTTGTGATTCGGCGTTAGTATGCAATTTGCATACTCTACGCTGACCACTACGGGAACGCCACCTAGCGGCCTACGTAAGAATGCAGCCTACGATATGACGGCATAAGAGCCTTATGCCAGGCATATCTTAGGCTGCAGTCGGCGTATCGAGCTACCTGAATCAGGAGCATTCGATACGCCGGCGCAAGTAAGCAATTGCGCTGCGTAACTATGCTTACTGAATCTACCCCACTGGCTCTAATAAATGACTCTTAAACTCATGACTCTTTTTTTCACCATTTCCATGGTGAATGAGAGCTGCTCAGTTGCAAATGCAGCCAATTATTTAATGTCCCTGACTAGGGCATTTACAGAACTAACACATACGATGCAGTGAATTCTGTTCTAGGCAGAAAGCTTTGCTTTAGCTCACAATAAAAATAATCAAGTATAAACTACAATGCAATGATGATACTACCCATTTGGAGCAGATAGCCTCTACTTATTTAGATACATTATACTCACAGGTTAATGAGATGAGCTCTAATGTTCAATAAAATCGTGTGGACCCTGCAAATATAATACTCATATAAATACACTAAACAAATAACTTCTTGCATCCACTGAATATAAACAAGAGAAAAGAATGGCTCATGCAGACTGGGTAACTTGAGTGTAGAAAAACACTGCTTTAGACAGCTCTGCAACACAAAACAGCACACCTTCATCCTATTGAGAAAATAAACCTTTCAAAGCTCCCTGAATGAATTCATATCCTAGAGACATCTATTGGACCTTTTCCTGTAGTGAAGTGCCTCTTCTTTTTCTAAATAGACCCTACAGTAATTGTCGCCACTAAAATGCTATTTTATAAACAATAATTTTTGTATATGCTCTTGTTCCATAACAACATCGATCTTGCTTTTATTGTTAGTTATATATTTTTTTTTTGTTTAGTCTTACAGAAATATTAGACATTATTAAGCCTCGCAGACACTATCGGATTTCCATTGGACAAATCTGTTGAATTTTGTACGAAGGACGTTGGCCATGAACTTGTTCTGCATACCGCCAACATACACAAAACTATGTGGTTTTTCTGCTCCTTAGCGCCACCCTTTGGGCAACTTCTGCTACTGTTGTCTGATGGTTAGCATTGGTTCTGAGCATGAGTGTTTGTACTTTTCTATTTTAACAGGCTTGTGTACACAATTTTGTTGTCGGACAATTTGAGAGCATGCCTATCCAACATTTGTTGTCGAAAATTTCCGACAATTGTCTGATGGAGCATACAGACAGTCCGATTATCCGAAAAAACCCTTCCATCACACAATTGTTGTCCGAATATCTGATCGTGTATAAGGGCCTTTAGACTGACAAATCCCTTACATTTTCCTAAGCTTATGACTGAGTAAGGTATGTAGAAAATAAATAAACGTGTTTTCTTCTGGAAATAATATATAAATGACTGTGGCCCGGATTCACAGACAGCGGCGCACATTTATGCCGCCGTAGCGTATCTCTGATCTCTGATACGCTACGCTGACGCAGCGCATGGAGGCAAGCATTGAATTCACAAAGCACTTCCTCCCAAAACTGCGCTGGGTTTCTAAGGCGTAAGTCGGCGTAAGTGGAAGTAGGCGTGAGCCATGCAAATGAGGCGTGACCCCATGCAAATGAAGGGCCGAGCGCCAGACAGATACGTATAACGAACATTGCGCCGTCCCGTGGACGCATCCCAGTGCGCATGCTCACAATCACATTGAAACAACTGCCTAAGATACGCCGGATCACTGCCTACGGCGTGAACGTAACCTACGCCTAGTCATATTCACGTCCAACGTAAACTACGTAAAATACGCAGGCTTGAGCTCCCTGGTACAGACCTTTCCATGTCTGCTGCTGAGTTACACCTACTTTATGAGGCTTAACTTTACGCCGGACGTACAACTTATGCACACCAGTCGTAGCCTGCGTCGGGCGCATGTACGATCGTGAATCGGCGTATCTCCCTCATTTGCATATTTGAATAGAAAATCAATGGGAACGCCAAAAGCGTCCAGCGTAAATATGCGCCCACTCTACGACGGCGTAGGCAAGTTACGTCGGTCGGATGAAGCCTGTTTTTAGGCGTATCTTAGTTTGTGGGTACGGCGCACAATTACGACGGTGCATATTTGCACTTACGCGGCGTATCTCGAGATACGTTGGCGCAAGTGCTTTGTGAATCCGGGCCTGTGTGTTTTTTTTTTCAAAACTTAAACGATAAAGGGGGGGGGGAACAAATAAATTATTCCTGCTTTCTATTTAAGTAGAGAACTATAAAACTCATTTTATATCTGTATAAAACATTTAATTACAGGCAAGAGATAAATGCTTTGTTTGCCTTCATCATTGAAGTAGTGAAAAAAGAGCTTGATAACATGTATTAGTCTCATTTTCCATAGTCTTATCAAAGCTAATATCAAACTAGTTGCTATGGGTTACTTTATTTGTGCTATCAGGAAATAATATTGAAAGTGAATTTGTGCCATTATGTTCAGCAGCTCCAATCTTAGATAAGAACTTCTTCATATAATTTATGAAAGGAACAATGAACTTGCAGTTACTAAAATAGGAGAGGGTTATTTTCTTGTGTAAATGGGAGCTGGTAATTCCAACAACACTTGGCGGATTTAATTGGAAGGAATTTTAATCTGAGAACTACTTCAGACATAAATGACTTTAGTTTTGCCGTCCCAGTCATTTGCTTTTTTGTTTCAGTTATTTTTACTGATGTTTCATTATTGCAAATATAAGCATTGAGCCAGTGTAACTTAGGGAAAAAATTCGACGTGATACTGAGCATGCGCACGCATGTGCCGTTCGTTAGGCGCGTCATTTACGCGGGGTCACGATTCATTTCCATACAACACGCCCCCTACCAGCCTACTTTGAATTATGTGGGCTTACGCCGGCCCATTTACGCTACGCAGCCGTAACTTAGGGCGCAAGTTCTTTGTGAATACAGTACTCGCCTCTCTAAGTTACGGCGGCGTATCGTATATGAGATACGCTACGCCAGCAGAAACTTAGGCCATTCTTTCTGAATCCGGGCCTCTGTGTGCACTGTGCAGCAGCCGCCCTCAGCTCCCCCCCCCCCCCAATACTTACCTGAGCCCATCTCTATCCAGTGATGTTGCAGGAGAGACTGAGCTGCCCAGGAGTCTCCTCCCCATTGGCTGAGACAGCAGTAGAATGCCATTGGCTCCCGCTGCTGTCAATCAAAGTCAGTGAGCCAATGAGGTGAGAGATGGGGCGGGGGCCTATCAGGGGCTCTGTGTCTGATTGGGTTTCGGATCGGGTGACCCCATAGCAAGCTGCTTTCTGTGGGGGCACTCATCAGGAGGGAGGGGCCAGGTGCACTGAAGAGAGACCCGAGAAGAGGAGGATCTGGACTGCTCTATGCAAAACCACTGCACAGGGCAAGTAAGTAAAACATGTTTGTTATTTTTAGGCAACAAAAAAAAAACAATGAGACTTTACAATCAATTTAACTACTATCTAAATACACAAATAAAATGCATATAAAGAGATTTTTAGGCTCCATGTACACGGGACGTTTTTACAACCGCTCCTGAACGATTTAACTTGACAGATAGTAACCCACGTTTAAAACGTCCGCTTTTGTCGCGTTTACATGCCACGTTTAGCTGCGTTTTGCCGTGTTTGTGTTTAGAAGCGTTTCAAAAAAGAATATTATTATTATTATTTTTTTAAATGCCCAAAAATGAAAAATGCCTAAAAATGAAATGTGGCTAAACGTGGGTTGCCGCATTTAGCCTCGTTTAGAGGCGTTTGGCGTCTGAAACATCAGAAACTTCAGCGTCTGAATTCATATTTTTGCCTTAAAAAAAGGCCTATAAACCAGGGTTTGACAAATTTGCTTGTAATCTAGGAGCCAGCTAAAAAAGTTAGGAGCCAGAAACGCACCCCGTCCCGCCGAGCTTGCGCGCAGAAGCGAACGTATACGTGAGTAGCGCCCGCATATGAAAGCGGTGTTCAAACCACACATGTGAGGTATTGCCATGATTGGTAGATCAAGAGCAATAATTCTATCCCTAGACCTCCTCTGTAACTCAAAACATGCAACCTGTAAAATTTTATAAACGTCGCCTATGGAGATTTTAAAGGGTACTAATTTGTCGCCACTCCACGGGCGTCGCAATTTTGAAGCGTGACATGTTGGGTATCAATTTACTCAACGTAACATTATATTTCATAATATAAAAAAAAAATTGGCTAACTTTACTGTTGTCTTATTTTCTTATTAAAAAAGTGTATTTTTTACCAAAAAAGTGTGCTTGTAAGACCGCTGCACAAATATGGTGTGATAGAAAGTATTGCAACAGCTGCCATTTTATTTTCTAGGGTGTTGGAATAAAAAATCTATATAATGTTTGGGGGTTCTAATTAGAGGGAAGGAGATGGCAGTGAAAACACAGGGGAAGCTCCATTAGCATTGCTGGTTGTCTTGTCATGCCAACGGCCACCAGAAGATGGCGCCAGATCACAGAAGGAAGCATAGGCCTGCAGAAGGCCGCAAAGCCGTGGCCTCAATTACCGGCTGGCGCGGCCCAATGGGGTATCCTGTGTCTTCGTGCGCCCCCACCTCCCCAGCCGCACGATCGCGTCAGGCCGCACCAGCCGGTAATTGAAGCCGCGGCTTTGCAGTCTTCTGCAGGCCTATGCTTCCTTCCCCAGGTGCCAGGTCGCTAATTTTAGTTGCAATTGCAACCTGGCACCCGGATTTTGTCGAACTCTACTATAAACACAACTGCCTAAAAACAACAGTAAACGAACCTGTGTACATGTACACATAAGATAACATTGAATGCGTTCACGGGCAGTTGAAAAAAGTGTCCAACTGCCTCTGAACGTCCGTTTAGCAGCAGCAGTGTACATGGGGCCTTACTTGCCAAAAGGATTAGTATTTTAGTCCATCCATTTCTGGGATTTACACAGTTGGGCATGAGACTGGATTTTTCTCTGCAGTTCTTGATTTACTAAAGGCAAATACACTGTGCAAGAGCAGTTGCTCCAGAGCTTAGTAAATGAGCAAAGGCTCTGCTGACTTCCATCATCCAATCACGTGTAAGCAACAATGCAGTGGTTTTTATTTTCCTTGCATGTGATTGGGTACTTTTGCAAAGTAAAGCCTTGCCTCATTTACTAATCTCTGGAGAAACTGAATTTTGCAAAGTGCACAGTCTATTTTCCTTTAATAAATCAACTCCTTAGACTCCATTCAGACCTTTGCAATCTGTGTTCCGCATGTAGGCAGCCCATTCATTTCAAAGGGCTGTGATAACCACAAATAAGTGGGAAAAAGTCCCAGACCCTTTTTTCAAAAATAACACAACTAAGAACCACATAGTGCTGAGGCACCATGCTGTTTTATGTCTCTGAAAATGCAAGCATCCTGTCTATGCGCCCCAGTGCATCTGCTAAAGAGTAGTGCGTTTCTCTCACGTGTCGGAAATGCATGTGAAATCACAAAAATGTGAACCCAACTTTACAGGTCTCCAACCCACCCAAACCCTGTGACAGTGAAGAAGACACAGCAGACTAATTAGTTATTTCTTAGTCACTCTTCTCTCTTTCTCTCTCTGCCTATCAGTTTTCTCCTTGTTCAATAGCACAATTGTTTGGCTCCTCGTGCTCCTTGTATTCTGCTGTGCAGAGACTACAAGAGGCTGAAAAATCCAGGTATTTACACTGCTTGAATGCAAAAACTATACTGAACAATGTATAAGCAACACAGAGCTGCAATAGCTTGCCCCTGCCTGGATTTCAGCTTTGAATATTCTATACGTACATACTGGAAGGAAAATAGTTTATACAGTGAAATAAACAATCATAAATACAGTCACTGCCACTTTGTTAGGTACACCTGTTTAATTGCTTGGTAACACAAATTGCTAATCAGCCATTCACATGGCAGCAACTCATTTAGGCATCTACAGTTGCAAAAAAAGTATGTGAACCCTTTTGGAATGATATGGATTTCTGCACAAATTGGTCAAAAAATTTGATCTGATCTTCATCTAAGTCACAACAATAGACAATCACAGTCTGCTTAAACTAATAACAAACAAATAACTAAATGTTACCATGTTGTTATTGAACACACTATGTAAACATTCACAGTGCAGGTGGAAAAAGTATGCGAACCATTGGATTTAATAACTGGTTGATCATCTTTTGGCAGCAATAACTTCAACCAAACGTTTCCTTTAGTTGCAGATCAGACAAGCACAACGGTCAGGAGTAAGGTCTCGTACACACGACCGTTTTCCTCGACAAAATTCATCAAGAAACTTGGTGGCAGAGCTTTTTTGCAGAGGAAAACGGTCGTGTGTATGTTTTTCGTCTTAAAACTGTTGTGGTTCTCGACGAGAAAAAGTTCTCTTTTTTCTCGTCGAGAGTCTCAATTTCCTTGTCGTGTTTCTCGTCGGGCTGGTTTACAACGAGAAACACGTTCGTGTGTATGCTTAGAAACCCACGCATGCTCAGAATAAAGTATGAGACGGGAGCGCACCTTTGGTAAAAGTAGCGTTCGTAATGGAGATAGCACATTCGTCACGCTGTAACAGACTGAAAAGACTTAACACGCAGTAACATAAGATTAGCAAAAGCAGCCCCAAGGGTTGTGCCAGTGGAATCAAACTTCCCCTTTATAGTGCTGTTGTATGTGTTGTACGTCACCGCGTTTGAGAACAATGAGATTTTGTCTTCACAGTGTGTACGCAAAGAAAGCTTGACAAGATTCTCGACAAGCCTGACAAGGAACTCGTCGTGGAAAACGGTGTTTCTTTTAAGACGAGTTTCTCGGTCGTGTGTACGCGGCCTAATTCTTGACCATTCCTCTTTACAGAACTGTTTCAGTTTAGCAATATTCTTGGGATGTCTGGTGTGAATCGCTTTCTTGAGGTCATGCCACGGCATCTCAATCAGGTTGAGGTCAGGACTCTCCAGAAGGCGTTTGTTCTTCTCTTTAAGCCATTCTGTTGCTGATTTACTTCTATGCTTTGGGTCGTTGTCCTGTTGCAACACCCATCTTCTGTTGAGCTTCAGCTGGCGGACAGCTGGCTTTAATTTCTCCTGCAAAATGTCTTGATAACTTGGGAATTCATTTTTCCTTCGATGATAGCAATCCGTCCAGCCCCTGACGCAGCAAAGCAGCCCCAAACCATGATGCCCCACCACCATACTTCACAGTTGGGATGAGGTTTTGATGTTGGTATGCTGTGCCTCTTTTTCTCCACACATAGCGTTATGTGTTTCTTCCAAACAACTCAACTTTGGTTTAATCTGTCCACAGAATATTTTGCCAGTACTGCTGTGGAACATCCAGGTGCTCTTGTGCAAACTGTAAACGTGCAGTGTTTAACGTATCGTAGATTCGCTAACAGGGATGTTAGTATATGCCAGAGACTTTTGTAAGTCTTTAACTGACACTCTAGGATTCTTCTTCACCTCATTGAGTAGTCTGCGCTGTGCTCTTGCAGTCATCTTTACAGGACGGCCACTCCTAGGGAGAGTAGCAGCAGTGCTGAACTTTATCCATTTATAGAAAATTTGTCTTACCATGGACTGATGAACAGCAAGGCTTTTGGAGATACTTTTATAACCCTTTCCATCTTTATGCAAGTCAACAATTCTTAATCGTAGGTCTTCTGAGAGCTCTTTTGTGCGAGGCATCATTCACATTCTTGTGAAAAGCAAACCCAGAAATGGTGTGTGTTTTTTTTAGGGCAGGGCAGCTGTAACCAACACCTCCAATCTCATCTCATTGATTGGACTCCAGTTGGCTGACACCTCACTCCAATTAGCTCTTGGAGATGTCATTAGTCTAGGGGTTCACATACTTTTTCTACCTGCACTGTGAATGTTTACATGGTGTGTTCAATAAAAACATGGTAACATTTAATTATTTGTGTTTTATTAGTTTAAGCAAACTGTGATTGTCTATTGTTGTGACTTAGATGTAGATCAGATCACATTTTATGACCAATTTGTGCAGAAATCCATATCATTCCAAAAGGGTCACATACTTTTTCTTGCAACTGTATATGTGATGAAGATGAGTTGAAAATGTTCAAGCCGAGCATCAGAGAATGGTCCAAAAAAGAGAAAATATCCAGTGAGCTGTAGTTGTGTGGACGAAAATGCCTTGTTGATGTCAAAGGAGAATAGCCAGACTGGTTTGAGATGATAGAAAGGCAACAGTAACTCAAATACCCACTCGTTACAACCAAGGTATGCAAAATACCATCTCTGGATGCACAACACATCGAACCTTAGTAGACGGGCTACAGCAGCAGAAGACCACACCGGGTGCCACTCCTGTCAGCTAAGAACAGGAAAGTGAGGCTACAATTTGCAGAGGCTCACCCAAATTTGACAATAGATAATTGGAAAATCCTTGCCTGGTCTGATGAGTCTCGATTTCAGCTGCGAAATTCAGATGGTAGGGTCAGAATTTGCTCTAAACAACATGAAATTGTGGATCCATCCTGCCTTGTGGTTCAGGCTGGTGATGATGGTGTAATAATGTGGGGGATATTTTCTTGGCACACTTTTGGCACTTAGTACCAATTGAGCATCTTTTAAACACCATGGTCTACCGGAGTATTGTTGCTTACCATGTCCATCCTTTTACGACTACAGTGTACACGTCTTCTGATGGATACTTCCAGCAGGATAATGCACCATTTCACAAAGCTCAGATCATCTCAAACTGGTTTCTTGAAAATGACAATAAGGTCACTGTACTCCAATGGCCTCCACAGTTACCAGATCTCAATCCAATAGAACACCTTTGGAATGTGATTGAACGGGAGATTTGCATCAATTGCGTGATGTTATCATGTCAATATGGATCAAAATTTCTGAGGAATGTTTCCAACACCTTGTTGAATCTACCACAAATAGCTAAGGCAGCTCTGAAAGAGGGTCCAACCCGGTACTAGCCAGGTGTACCCAATAAAGTGACCAGTGAGTGTAAATTAATAAGGGAAATGTGTCAATGCATATCCTAAAAGCTTGTTTTAGTTGTAGTGCTAGTTTTTTTGTGAATTACTAAAGGGGTCTTTTGAACTCTTCATGAGAACTCCCACGAGGTCCACATTTCGATCCCCAATGGGACCTTATAAAAAAGTATAGTACCGGTACTTCCTTTTGAGATTAACCATATAAATAAGGGATATACAACGCAGTGTGTACTTCATTCCTACTACTGTGGCTAAAATATGTGCACGGAGCTACATTTGCTGCCTGCAAATGTAAAATAGGAAATATTTGTTTATTTAACCATTTGCTTACTGGGCACTTATACCCCCTTCCTGCCCAGGTCAATTTTCAGCGCTATCACACTTTGAATGAGAATTAAGCGGTCATACTACACTGTATCCATATAACATTTTCATAATTTCTTTTCACACAAATACAGCTTACTTTTGTGGCATTAAATCACTACCGTTTTTCTTTTGCTAAACAAACAAAAAAATAAGAACATAAAAAAAAAAAAAGTTATAGTTTGTTATACAATTTTGCAAACAGGTAATTTATCAAGGAAGGCGAAATATCACCCGTTTGCAAAATGTTATAACAATCTATGAAAACTGACTGCACTGATAGGCTACACTGATAGGCACTAAAAGGCATTGATAAGGCGGCACTGATGGGCACTGATATGTGGCACTGATGGGCACTGATCAGGAGGCGCTGATGAGGCTGCAGTGATAGGTGGTACTAAAAGGCACTGATAGGTGTCACTAATGAGCACTGATAGGTGGCACTAAAGGGCACTGAGAGGTGGCCCTAATAGGAGACACTGATAGGTGGCACTTATGGGCTCTGATAGGCACTGGTAGTTGGCACTAATAGGCAGCACTGATTGGTGACACTGATGATGAGGCACTTATGGACACTGATTGGCAGCACTGATGGGCACTTATAGGTGGCACTGGTGGGCACTGGCAGGTGGCATTGGTGGGCACTAGTTAGCAGTACTGATGGGCACTGGTAGGTGGCACTGGTGGGCACTGGTTAGCAGTACTGGTAGTCACTGTGTGACACTGATGTCCCTTTTACAGAAAATTAAGTATTTCTCACAGAAAAGTATTGCAGTAACACATGTTTTTGCTCTACACATGTTTATTCCCTTTGCGTGTATTGGAACAAAACAAAAAAAGGGAGGAAAAAAAGCAAATTGGACATAATGTCACACAAAACTCCAAAAATGGGCTGGTCAAAATTCTTGGCACCCTTTCAAAATTGTGGATAAATAAGATTGTTTCGAGCATGTGATGCTCCTTTAAACTCACCTGGGGCAAGTAACAGTTGGGGGAAATATAAACATCACACCTGAAAGCAGATAAAAAGGAGAGAAGTTCACTTAGTCTTTGCATTGTGTGTCTGTGTGTGCCACACTAAGCGTGGACAACAGAAAGAGGAGAAGAGAACTGTCTGAGGACTTGAGAACCAAAATTGTGGAAAAATATCAACAATCTCAAGGTTACAAGTCCATCTCCAGAGATCTAGATTTGCCTTTGTCCACAGTGCGCAACATTATCAAGAAGTTTGCAACCCATGGCCCTGTAGCTAATCTGGACGTGGACGGAAGAGAAAAATTTATGAAAGGTTGCAACGCAGGATAGTCTGGATGGTGGAAAAGCAGCCCCAAATAAGTTCCAAAGAAATTCAAGCTGTCCTGCAGGCTCAGGGAGCATCAGTGTCAGCGCTAACAGAGACATAAAAAAGCAAGACTACAGTTTGCCAAAATGTACTTGAGTAAGCCAAAATCCTTCTGGGAAAAATGTCTTGTGGACAGATGAGACCAAGATAGAGCTTTTTGGTAAAGCACGTCATTCTACTGTTTACCAAAAAACGTAATGAGGCCTACAAAGAAAAGAACAGAGTACTTACAGTGAAATATGGTGGAGGTTCAATGATGTCTTGGGGTTGTTTTGCTGCCTCTGGCACTGGGTGCCTTGAATGTGTGCAAGGCATTGTGAAATCTGAGGATTACCAAAGGATTTTGGGTCGCACTGTAGAGCCCAGTGTCTGAAAGCTAGGTTTGCGTCTGAGATCTTGGGTCTTCCAGCAGGACAATGACCCCAAACATATGTCAAAAAGCACCCAGAAATGGATGGCAACAAAGCGCTGGAGAGTTCTAAAGTGGCCAGCAATAAATCCAGACCTAAATTCCACTGAACACCTGTGGAGAGATCTTAAAATTGCTGTTGGGAAAAGGCGCCCATCCAATAAGAGAGACCGGGAGCAGTTTGCAAAGGAAGAGTGATCCAAAATTACAGGTGAGAGGTGTAAGAAGCTTATTGATGGTTATAGGAAGCAACTGATATCAGTTTTGTGTATAGCAAAACATGTGTTACTGCAATACTTTTCTGTGAGAAATACTTGATTTTCTGGAAAAGAAATTCGGCCATGACTGTATGTAAAAAAATCATCGATTCACTTTATACTCTGCTTTTATATATATTTTTTGGTATTATAAACAGAACTTTTATTTTTGAACTTTCACTACTCAGAGCTTAGTATAATGCAACTAAAGCCAAAAGGTACTGGCACACTTTTATATAATACTGGCAGATTTCTATGTTTTTTTTTTCAATTGTTCAATTAGCGAAAGAAAGTTTACTGGACGTAATAAATAAGGTGGAGATGAGTTCATTTTGACTAGCAAATCATGTGAAAGGGAAATTTAAAAACAGGATTTATTATTGCACATGATTGGATGAAAGTGAACACCTTATTTACCAAGCTCAGTGAACATTCACCTGCCCACGTCAACAATCTCCACTACTTTAGTGAATCAAACATGGTGCGCTTGATAAATCGTGTTATTCTCTTTTGATTGTGCACCTATAAAATAAAGTTCATGCTAAATGATTCCTATATTTACAGTGTGTAATTTTTGCTTTTTATGATGCTCTCGTCCAATGCAGTGCAAAATAAATTGTTTCCTGGTTTGAGCTTAGAAATCAATTTGTCAGAAAATAAATCTGAACTTAGAAACCTGATCAATACAAGTTAAAACCCATTGATCATGTTTTATATACCCCTGGCAGTATGCTGGTTGTTCTATTAATGCTTTGGTTTTCAAAAGTGAGAGGAATTGTTCCAAATCTAGTACTAATCTTTGATTCATGTCCCCTGCTGTAAAGCTAAAGAGTATTGTAATTTCTTCAAATACCAAACAAAACAACAGCATATTATGTAGCCTCTACATATTTATTGGTATTTCTGCAACAAACAGACATGAATACATATTTATTGAGTTGCTATAACCATTATAAGCCTCATCTGATCAATGCCAATTATGCAACATAATGGCAATAAACCATTTTCATCCCAGATTTCCACCAGTTACAGCAGAGACGGAGAAAGTGCTCACTTAAGACAGGACATGATTGCATTTAAATAAATGACTATCTCGTTTATCTGAAGTAGTTCTTGCCTAGTAACCGGATTCAAACAGTGATGAAAAGTTTTTGGAAAATAATGCTATTGTCCATAGAAATCAATTCGATTTCTGGAATAGAATATACAGTAAAACCTTGGATTGCAAGCATAAATCGTTCCGCAAACATGCTTGTAATTCAAAGCTCTTGTAGATCAAAGTGAATTTCCCCATCCCATAAGAAATAATGGAAACTCAAATGATCCACAACCATTTATTCATAAGTCCTTCCGTTTATAGTTCATCTAAAAAGATTAATGCAATGTGATTGTGTAACCATAAAATGTCCATCCACAAATGGAAGCCTCCACAAGAGGAATAGAAGCAAAACCAATCATAAGCTACAGAGTATAAAAGAGAAGAAAGGCACCTCTAAGTGTAGCAAGTGGTTACAGTACATTTAATGAAGGTACAACATTTAGCAACTCACATGGTTGATGATTAAAAGAGGCAAATCTAAGTATGCAGGTATCCGGGGTAAAGCTGTCCACATAGACCATCCCCCACACCACCATCTCTCACCGCTATTAGTCTGCAATCGTGACTGGGAAGACTACCCCGCAGTAGAGCGATCTGAAAGCGAGGCTTGAAGTGCTCATGGAGCGCCGCATTGAAGGGACAACGTCAGTGGCAGTGAGGAGGATGGTCTATATGGACAGCTTTAGCCGGGATGCCTGCATACTTGGATGTGCCTGTTTTAATAATCAACCATGTGAGTTTATAAATGTTGTACCTTCATTAAATGTAACCTTGTTGCCTTGTTGCTACACTTAGAGGCGCCTCTCTTCTCTTTTATAATCAGTTGTGACATGACGCAACTTGTATATCAAGACATCACTTGTATATCAAGTCAAAATGTTTAAAAAAAATGTTACTTGTCTTGCAAAATGCTCTCAAACCAAGTTACTCTCAAACCAAGGTTTTACTATATAATGATTTAGTAAATTGTTATTTTTTTCTGTCTGTCCAGTTACACAGAACAGCCCGGTCAAGCTTTATCTGCTGCAGTTTCACTGTCAATTACAGGCCCCCCCACCCCATCCCATGACTGAACAGTAAAATGTTAAGCAGGACACAGATGAGGTAGTCTCTCCTTGTACTGCTTTGTCTTTGTTAGAAATTTTGTATATAGTCCTACAGAACAGACAATTCACAGTCCCATGTGGACTGTGGCTTTGCTGCTTAACTGCAGACAGGAAACAGGAAGAAGACATAAAGTATAGTCAAAGGCCCCATACACACGAGATGATTTATCCGCGGATACGGTCCAGCGGACCGTATCCGCGGATAAATCCTCTCGAGGATTTGCGCGGATTTCCATGCGATGGAGTGTACTCACCATCGAATCGAAATCCGCGCCGAAATCCTCTGGCGGTGACGTGTCGCACCGTCGCCGCGATTATGACGCGGCGACGTGCGCGACGCTGTCATATAAGGAATTCCACGCATGCGTTGAATCATTACGACGCATGCGGGGGATCCCTTCGTACGGATGGATCCGGTGAGTCTGTACAGACCAGCGGATCCATCCGTTGGGATGGATTCCAGCGGATAGATTTGATAACATGTCATCAAATATTTATCCGCTGGAAATCCATCCCAGGGGATAAATATTCGCGGAAACAGATCCACTGGAGTGTACACACCATAGGATCTATCCGCTGAAACCCATTCGCTGGGATTTTTCAGCGGATGGATTCTATCGTGTGTATGGGGCCAAAGACTCAACTAAAAACATATAAACACTGCTATTTACTGGTTAAAGAAAATATCTCTACTAAATACCGATATTGTTGCATAAAATACAAATAACATTCTATTCCAACACTCTTCCTCTTCCATTCATATTTATTACATAAAGTATATACAGCAGCAGTAAATCCATTCAACCAGATACTGTATATCTTGTATTATTCAAATTCATTAATTTGCCTGTGTATATAGCAGTTGAAGCTATTGAACTTTGTAAACAACAGGAAGTTTACAAAAGAGAAAAACAGGAGAGCCTGGAACACATGTGAAAAGAAGAAAATATTTATAGAACCACTATACAATTATTTTTATATTCACTGAAAATAATATAGCACACACAATAAAAGATCAAAATGTAGATTAACATCTTTTTTATCTGAATCACTGACTAATGGTAATATATATTAGCCTGGGTGTTACGTCCTACAGCCAGCGTTCCCTTTCATCCAGGTTATGTTTAACATCAGTTTTAATTATCCAAGAGCAGCAAATTGTTCAACATTTTTCCTTTAAATCCAAAGGACACTTTCTTTTAAAAGGGGTAAACGCTAATTCTTTAATCTATGTACCATACAATTTGTGCATCTATGTTATTTTCCATGGGGGATTTAGCCCGAGCCACAAGTAGAAATGAAAACATTGCAGTAAACAGTCTGCATTTATGGGTAGTGCATCATGCATGTGCATCACAACGACAGTGCTATCATTGGGGAATTGATTGCTGCTAAAGATATGAGTAAAGGTGATGGGACTTGAAATGCACAACCTGTGAGTAATGGCTTATTTGAATATAAATAACTCGCTGCTTATGTTGGTTACATGTTTAATTCAAGGAGAATGGGCATCCAGCAGACCATAATCTGAGCTGTCTTTCTGAGTAGGATTTCTTTCCGTGACCCCAGGGAAATTGAAAAATCCTGCTGATGCTTTGAGAATTTATAAGCAAAGCCAATTGAAGTGCATGGCTTCAAGCTATTTATTCCTATAGATTGCATTTTACCTTCTTGCAGTTACCATTTTGTGACATGTTTACAACAATTTTTGAAAACTTTGCCATAACCAAAATAACCAACACTGTACACCTGACACATTTAAAATCTAAATATAATTGATTCTGAAAATCTAATGCAAAATGTGTTTCATTTCATTAGCATCTTTTTATGATCAATGCCATTTAATACGTTTATGTTCCTTATCTATTTATTCACGTGATTAGATTTTTTTTTTTCCCTCGCCACACACTTTTCTGCATTTATGACAACCCTGATTACAACATATGTGCTTCAGGGCAACATCTGTTTTCAGCAGATACAAACTATAGATAATCCTGTTTGGCAGGAAAATATACACTAGTATTCTTTGTAATTTGACAAGACCCAACAGCCTGTTTTAAATCAAATTTTATGTATATTTAAGGTACATTTATAAGAATAATGTTTATATATAAAACAAATACACCAAATATAGTTAATTGTGGGGGCTACCAAGAAACCTCAAAATGAAATGCTTTAGGCTGCTTTCATACTGAGGTGCTTTGCAGGCTCTATAGCGCTAAAAATAGCACCTTCAATGCGCCTTGAAAGAGCTTTTTCTTTCACTCCAATGTGAAAGCCAGAGTGCTTTGACACTGGAGTGTTGCGCTTGCATGATGGTAAAAGCCACATCTTTGAGGCGCTATATGACCAGCAGTGCTTTGCAGGCATTTTTAACCCTTTTTCAGCCACTAGCGGGGGTTGAAAGCGCCCATTAAAAGGCCACATATAAAAAAAAAAAGTTTTTTTTATTCAAACCTCATATATTAAAAACATGGGGCCTGATCCACAAAAGGGATACGCCGGCGTATCTACTGATACGCCGTCGTATCCCTGTTTCTATCTATGGAACTGATCCACAGAATCAGTTTCTCATAGATAGGCAGAAGATCCGACATGTGTAAGGGACTTACACTGTCGGATCTTAGGATGCAGTACCGCAGTCGCCGCTGGGGGCATTTCTCGTCGAAATCCAGCGTCGGGTATGCAAATTAGCACTTACGGAGATCCACGAAGCTTTTACGCTTCGTTTTTTCTCTGTAAGTATTAGTTTGCCATCGCAAAATTAGGGCTGCTTTTACAAGGTGTAAACTGTTTACACCTTGTAAAAGTATACCCTTCTATCCCGCGTCGCTGTCATTTAAAAAAAAATAATAATACCGTATTTATCGGCGTATACCGCGCACTATTTTGCCCTGAAAATCAGGGCAAAATCGTGGGTGCGCGATATACGCCGATACCCGCTTTCCCGCCACGAGTTTGAATACTGCGCCCGCATATAGCGAGCGCAGTACACTCGTGAATCTTCGGGCAGTCTCGGCGCCTCTCGTACTGACGTCCTGACGTCCTGAGCGTACAGGACGTCAGTGCGAGAGGCGCCCGAGCCTGCCCGAAGATTCACGAGTGTACTGCGCTCGCTATATGCAAAATTTCAAAGTCGTGGCGGGAAACGAGCGGGAGGACGCCGCAGAAGGACGCCGGACCCGCCGAAGATGGACACCGGACCCGCCGAAGATGGACACCGGACCCGCCGAAGATGGACACCGGACCCGCCGAAGATGGACGCCCGAACCGCCGAAGACGGACGCCGGACCCGCCGAAGAGGACACCCGAAGCCGCAGAAGGACGCCGGACCCGACGAGGCCGCAGATGGACGCCGCGCAAGACACCAAAACTGTAAGTACAAAAAAACTAAAAATCTTTTTTTCCCACAGGATTGGGTGCCACTTTGGGGGTGCGTGGTATACGCCAGAGCGCGTTATACCGCGATAAATACGGTAATTTCCCGCCGCAACTCTTTTTTTTTTTACGCCCTTCGCGATTCTCAAAACCCGGCGCAACGTAAAACCGCGCAAAGCACGTCTGGAAAATAACGTCGGGAGCATGCGCAGCATGTCCGGCGCGGGAGCGCGCCTAATTTAAATGGCACTCGCCCCATTAGATTAGGAACGCCTTGCGCCGGACGGATTTAAGTTACACCGCTCAAAATTTCTAGGTAAGTGCTTTGTGGATCGGGCACTTAGGTAGAGATTTTGCGGCGGTGTAACTTAAACGGGAAAAATTAAGTTACGCCGGGTTTTTGTGGATCAGGCCCATTAATTGTAAAAAGTAATTCTAGCATGAACCTGTGTCCAAGTATTTTCAATTACCAGCCCTGGTGTCCAATCAGCAGACCAAGGGTCACATTGTTGTGGGCTCCAGCAGAGCGTGCATATAGAGAAAAATAAACCAGAGAGGTTTAATAAGGGGCTCCAAGCACAGAGTCCTATTGGAGCTTGTTCTGGGCTCCAGCAGAAGGTATTGGCAATGGTTCACATTGATTTGTAAAGGGGCTATATTAATAGTCCAACACTAGCAGCCTCATGTTACATGTCTCCAGTCTCCAACCACACCAGTTGCATATCTACTGACTCTATCATTCTCCTGTAATATGTCTGCAGTTCTTTTAAGTATTCTGCACCATTTACATAAAATGTATATTTTGCGTGGCCCTTTGGTGATGTATGATGACACAGTTGAGGTTTTCGACACTTGGTAAGTTGACTACCATTGGTATAAAGCAATAGCAGCACATCTTCATAAAAAAATAATATTTATAGAGAAAGAAATGTGTTTCCAGGATGCCAGCCAACTTAGAAATAAAAGTTGCTCAGGAAAAATAAAAAGATTGATATAAGGGGACATCACATGCTAAACTAGAACAAAGCTTCTCAACTTATAGGTAGAGGGAAGCTGTATGTAAAAGCTACCAACGAACCAGAGGTGAAGTTTAGACTCCCAAATGCAACAGCTAGATACATTCATATTGCTCAGCTCCGGTGGTTCTCAACTCTCTGC
The DNA here is from genome assembly GCF_905171775.1 of Rana temporaria. NCBI lineage: Eukaryota > Metazoa > Chordata > Amphibia > Anura > Ranidae > Rana > Rana temporaria. The sequence continues at coordinate 532,985,795 of NC_053489.1, forward strand.
CAGGCTGTCAAATTTATGTCTGCTACTCCCACTCCCTCTCCAGTCATATTACTTCTGGGTCCTTCATGCAGTTGTCTAGCATATCATTTTCTAAAGACAAAGAGCACAGATTGGTGCTTTACTACAAAAATTATGATTAGGGGAGAATTTTGTGTCCACCACTAGATAGTGTTTGCTTTGCTTTTGCCTGCTCACATTTCCCCACGTATGGCAAACTTATGGTACCCCAGCACCAAAAGCAAATCCCCCTCACTGCATGAACTGTGAACTGTGGTCAGCTAAAATTTGGTCTTTCACACTTGATATGGTCTTACCTCTTGATACTAGTTTTTTGGAAATAAGCAGTTATTTGTATGATTTTGATTTGGGGGAAAACTAGAATCTTTCATCAGGCATTCTGTCTATTCCATGACCTCGTCCCAGAGAATAAGATAAATATATCTTCCCATCCCAATGGGAACACTTTTGCCTACTAGCAATAAAAAATGCAATTTTGACTAGCTAGCCGCTCAGGCGGCCTCCTGAGATAGCTGATTTAAAATCCATATTATCTAAGCTTATGTTGCTGGATAAGCTAGACAAAAATACAATTTGCTACACACAATTTTTTTCTGAATACTTGGTCAAGTTACCTTACTAATGAATTGACTATGGCACAGTTGTGGGAGGTAATGGCTATATTTCAATACACATCAAGGTTATATATAGCCAAACTCCAAGGTACTCTGGTTAACCACTTCAGCCCCAGAAGGATTTACCCACTTCCTGACCAAGCCATTGTTTGCGATACGGCACTGTGTTACTTTAACTGACAATTTGCAAGGGCATGCGATGCTGTACCCAAATAAAATGTATGTATTTTTTTCCCCACAAATAGAGCTTTCTTTTGGTGGTATTTGAGCACCTCTGCGTTTTTTTTTTTTTTTTTTGTTATAAACAAAAAACAACTGACAATTTTGAAAAAACAACAACATTTTTTACTTTCTGCTATAAAACAAACCCAATAAAAAAAATTTTAAATCAAATTTCTATATAGATTTAGGCCAATGTGTATTCTGCTCCAAAATGTTTTTTTTTCACTAGTAATGGTTGTGATCGGTGAATTTTAGCGGGACTGCGACATTGCAGTGGACAGATCGGACACCCATGTGATTTTTTTTGTGACACTTTTTTGGGGAACCAGTGACATTATTACAGTGATCAGTGCTAAAAATATGCACTAACATTGTATTAATGACAGAGAAAGGGTTAACATCAGGGGTTATCAAGGGGTTAAATGTGTTCCCTTAGTATGTTTCTAACTGTGTGGGGGGATGGACTGCCTGGGACAATGCACAGATCAGTCTTCCTGAAAGACAGGATATCTGTGTTATCCCCTGACAGAACGGGTATCTGCCTTGTTGTACTGCCCTAGTGTCCCCTATCTATGCAAAAAAAAAACTTTTTTTAAATGTTTGTCTGCCTGTAAAGTGGCGCAGAATTCAGCTTCCGACCAAGTTTCTGGCTGAATTCTGCCGAGAAACCCGGCCGTGTGTACACTTTCGGCCGAGGAAGCCGATGAGGACCTCGGCGAGGAAATAGAGAACATGTTCTCTATTTCCTCGTTGTTCTATGGGAGCTCTCGGCCCGCCGAGCTCCTCGGCGGCTTCAGGGCTGAACTGGCCGAGGAACTCGATGTGTTTGGCACGTCGAGTTCCTCGGCCGTGTGTACGAGGCCTTACACTGCCGCAGCAAAATAAAATTTCTAAAGGATGACATGCAATTTTAAATTACTCATGGCTTTAATGTATTGCCAGCTCCTGGCAATATAGATAAAAATCTAGGAAAAAATGGCTTGGGTCCTCCCCTGTCAATACCAGGCCCAAGGGCCTGGTATGGATATTAAGAGAAATTCACTCCAACATAAAAAAAAAACGGCTTGGGGTCCCCCCCCAAAATCCATACCAGACCCTTATCTGAGCATGCAGCCACATACCCTTAACATGTCCATCCATCTTTAACCTCTATACTACCAGCCGCCGTCAATTGACAGTGGTAAGGTAGCTCAGTTATTCTGACAGGACATCATATGAGCCGCTAGGGGGCGCGCGTGCACCCGTCGCGTTACTGGGAACACAATGCGAATGCTCGGCAGCCGCAATGGCTGCCGGGCACCCACGATTGCCCAGTAACTGAGCAGGACCATAGATCTCTGTGTGTAAACATAGAGATCTACGTCCTGTCAGGGAGAGGAGACCGATGTTGTGTCCCTTGTACACAGGGACACAGATCGGTCACCTCCCCCTGTCACCCCCTCCCCCTACAGTTAGAACACTCACTAGGCTACACATTTTACCCCTTCCCGGCCCCCTAGTGGTTAACCCCTTCCCTGCCAGTCACATTTATACAGTTATCAGTGTATGTTTATAGCACTGTTCACTGTATAAATGTGAATGGCCCCAAAAATGTGTCAAAAGTGTCCGATGTGTCCGCTATAATGTCGCAGTCCCAATAAAAATCGCAGATCGCCGCCATTCCCAGTAAAACAAATTAAAAAAAAATCATAATTATGTCCCCTATTTTGTAGGCGTTATAACTTTTGCGCAAACCAGTCACTATACGGTTATTGTGATTTTTTTTTTAAACAGAAATATGTAGAAGAATACGTATCGGCCTAAACTGAGATTTTTTTTTTTTTATGGAATATTTATTATAGCAACATTTTAAAATATTGTGTTTTTTTTTCAAAATTGACGCTCTTTTTTTGTTTATAGCCCAAAAAATAAAAAACGGCACAGGTGATCAAATACCACCAAAAGAAAGCTCTATTTGTGGGAAAAAAAGGACGCCAATTTTGTTTGGGAGCCACGTTGTCAGTTAAAGCGACGCACTGCCGGAAGCTGAAATTTTGCCTGGGCAGGGAGGGAGTATATGTGCACAGTAAGCAAGTGGTTAATCACGCCGCACAATGGACTCGAAAAACAGGAAAAAAAATGGTTGTGGGGATGAGGCCCTTGTCCCCATCAACATGGGGACAAGGTGCTTTGGGGGGGCCCAAAGCACCCTCCACATGTTGAGGGCATGTGACCTGGTATGGTTCAGGAGGGGGCGCTCGCTCGTACCCCCCTATTCTGTCCTTCAGGCTGCATGCTCAGACAAGGATCTGATATGGATTTTGGGGGGGCCAATCTTTTTTTACATTTTGGCATGAAGTTCCCCTTAAAATGCATGTCGGGTCACCTGAGGCCATATGACAGATGCACGTTGTGGGGTCAGGAGTTCACTGCTAAGGTAGTGGACCTTACGGCTAACTGCCACAGATGGGGCTCTGGGTGGTTCAGGAAAACAGGTCCTCTGAAACACTGACATGATCACACTGGGAGATTGAGCATGAGATTCCCCAGGGTGCGGAGTCTAAGAGCCAGAAGGTGTTCACTAGAGCCCCTAGTGGTGGGGATAGACTTCGCTGCAACTGGCTCCAGGTCGCGGCCCCCAGGGTCTCCCAGCTCATGCTCATGATAGCCTAATGAAAGATAGAGAGGAAGCAGCAGACTGGGACAACAGAGGATAGTCAAGAGATAAGCCAAAAGGTCAGGAAAACGAACAGACATGGGTAGACAAAGAGCATGTCAAAGGTCAGGGTATGAAGCAGACAAGGATAGTCAAGAACAAGCCAAATATGGTAAACAGAATCAGACGTAGAGCACACGGCAAGACACACACAGGAAGTCAAACACACAATATTGATCAGCGAGGCTGGCTTGCAGTGCACAGGTAATATAGTGTTCCCAGTTAGAGGCTGGGGGGGAACAATGATTGAGGGATTACTTAAGCAGATAGGTGTGAGAAACCAGAGGTAAGCAGACATACAAGACATGAAAGTATTACTGCAGATTCATGACAATCCATACCAGACCCGAAGGGCCTGGTATGGATTTTGGGGGGACCCCACACTGTTTTTTTTTTATTTGGCGTGAAAGTTCCCCTTAATATCTATACCAGACCAGAAGGGCCTGATATTTATTATATCTTTTCATGTCACAACACTAAAGAAATTACACTTTGCTACAATGTAAAGTAGTGAGTGTACAGCTTGTATAACAGTGTAAATTTGCTGTCCCCTCAAAATAACTCAATGCACAGCCATTTATGTCTAAACCGCTGGCAACAAAAGTGAGTACACCCCTAAGTGAAAATGTCCAAATTGGGAAAAGAGTCTTCACAGGTTGCCACTGGTGTCCTCTTCCACTCCACAACATCATGGAGCTGGTGGATGATCCACCTTCCATTTGAGGATTTCCCACAAATGCTTAATATTTTTTAGATCTTAAGACATGCCTGGCCAATCATCACCTTTACCCTCAGCTTCTTTAGCAAGGCAGTGGTCGTCTTGGAGGTGTGTTTGGATTCATTATCATGTCGGAATACTGCCCTGCGGCCCAGTCTCCGAAGAGAGGGGATCATTCTCTGCTTCAGTATGTCACTGTACAGGTTGGCATTCATGGTCCCCTTAATGAACTGTAGCTCCCCAGTGCCGGAAGCACACATGCAGCCCCAGACCATGACACTCCCCCCACCATGCTTGACTGTAGGCAAGACACATTTGTCTTTGTATTCCTCACCTGGTTGCCGCCACACACGCTTGACACCATCTGAACCAAATAAGTTTATCTTGGTCTCATCAGACCACAAGACATGGTTCCAGTAATTAATGTACTTAGTCTGCTTGTCTTCAGCAAACTGTTTGTGGGCTTTCTTGTGCATCATCTTTAGAAGAGCCTTATTTCCTCGAATGACAACCATGCAGACCAATTTTTTGCAGTGTGCAGCATATGGTCTGAGCACTGACAGGCTGACCCCGCACCCCTTCAACCTCTGCAGCACTTATATGTCTATTTACCAAAGACAACCTCTGGATATGGCGCTAAGCATGTGCACTCAACCGCTTTGGTCAACCATGACAAGGCCTTTTCTGAGTGGAACCTGTCCTGTTAAACCACTGTATGGTCTTGGCCACCATGCTGCAGCTCAGTTTCAGGGTCCTTGATGACGCCCTGGAGGAGGGGTGAAACGCATTGACGCATGTCCGGCCATTTGAACCGCTGACGTCACTTCCATCCTCTGTGAAATGTACGCCAAGCAGCGACGAACCCGGAAGAGCTGTTCTCTTTACTGATGCCGGTTCCTTCCATTATAAGTGCCATTATAATGCATTTATTGTGGTGCCCTGCAGTACTTGACTATCAGCTTCTCTTTCTATTTTTGGGAGCCTGTTCGTTTTTTACTGGCCATCCCCAAGACCCCTGTTTATATGGAGAGTTTCGAGGAATTCATCCCATCTCACCAGATCAATAGATCACAAGCATTTATGACCCGCAGACTGCAAAGCTAAAGGTCCATCATTTCTGGTGAGTGGGCTCACAAGAGGGAAGCGTGGCACATGCATTTCTGTAAGCGTTGTATATATGTATACTCACAATTTCAGGGTCAGGGTCTTCTTATAGCCTAGGTCATGTTTATGTAGAGCAACAATTATTTTTTTCAGATCCTCAGAGAGTTCTTTGCCATGAGGTGCCATGTTGAACTTCCACTGACCAGCATGAGAGAGTTAGAGTGATAATACCAAATTTTACACACCTGCTCCCCATTCACACCTGAGACTTTGTTACACTAACAAGTCACATGACACTGGGGAGGGAAAATGGCTAATTGGGCCAAATTTGGACATTTTCACCCAGGATTGTTAGTCATCAATGGCTGTGTGTTGAGTTATTTTGAGGGGACAGCAAATTTACAATGTTATACAAGCTGTACACTCACTACTTTACATTGTAGCAAAGGGGTTATTTACGAAAGGCAAATTCACTTTGCACTACAAGTGTACTGCAAGTACACTTGAAAATGAAGTCGCTGTAGATCTGAGGGAGACATGCAAGGAACATAAAAAACATAATTTTAATTTGCACATGATTGGATGATAAAATCAGCAGAGCTTCCCCTCATTTCAGATCTACCCCTCAGATCTACAGTGACTGCACTTCCAAGTGCACTTTCAGTGTACTTGTAGTGCAAAGTGGATTTGCCTTTCGTAAATAACTTGTGAGTCCTCACTCCCGAGCCACGGTCTGCGTGACCATAAGACAAACAGAAAGGGTCTCGGCCCAACCCCCCACTCTCTCCTCATTGGCTGTGATTAACAGTAACAGGAGCCAATAACCCGGGAGAGCAGCTGCTGTGCACATTGCTGGATCACGATTGGACTCCAGTAAGTATGGGGGGGCTATGGGGGGAGCTGCATACTGAAGGTTTTTTACCTTCATTTATAAAATGCATTAAGGTAAAAAAAAACTTCAGCCTTTAGGACCACTTTAATGATATTAGCTGCATGTTTGGGGCCGTTGTCCTGAAATTTGGGGCAAATTGTGCAAACCTTTCATTAATAATTATCTGCATGTATTTTTTGGCATTGAGGACACCATTGATCCTGACCAAATCACCAACTCTGCAGAAATGTAGCACGAACCTCTACCATGCTTCTCTGCTGCCTGCAGGCACTCATTATTGTACCGTTTCCCAGCCCTTTCTCCAACAAACTGCTTCCTGCTACAACCAATCATTTTAAATTTTGTCTCATCAGTCCAGAGCACATGCTCCCATTTTTCTGCATCCAAGCTCCTGTGTTTTCTTGCATAGGGCATGGAAACAAGGCTAAAAACTATGGAGTTATTGCATTATCTATTCCTTTTTATTGTGAAATATGTACACTTAAAAGTGGAATTTTGGGCTGCAAAACTGCATGTGGACTGTCATTTCTCAAATGTATTAAATACTGACTGTACATTATTTGTGTTTCTTGTCTCAGACATAATGCATACAAATTTTTATTTCGTCCTCAAATTTTGATTTTTTTTTTATTTCTGACACATTTGCTGTAAAAATAGGATATCAAAATCCATATCAGACTCTTCAAATTTGGTACTGATTTTAAAGGTAAACCCCATGCAAAAAAAATGATGTGGCCCCTTCCCCCTAACACCAACAAAATCCATACCAGACTGGGTGATGTCACTGGTTACTAAGGACATGGTGGGTGTGTTGTGTAGCAATGTGTTTACTTGCTTAACTTTTCTGGAGAAATTAGAACTCCATGACTGGAGGGGAGAGCAGTATCATATGTATACCACAAATTATTGGGTTGGGTGATGTCACTGATTGATAGGGATGTGATGGGTGCCAATACCCCCCACTTCCTTCACAATCGGGAAAGAAGCCCTTCTAAATAGCAGCAGTAGAAATACTGCCATTATATATATATATATATATATATATATATATATATATATATATATATATATATAAGTTTGGGTGTTCAGACTAATACAAGCTCATCACTAGTAAGGCCTTGTACACACGATAGGTTAACCAGAGGACAACGGTCTGATGGACCATTTTCATCGGTCAAAACCGATCGTGTGTGGGCCCCATAGGTAATTTAACCATCGGTTAAAAAAAAGCCAACTTGCTTTAAATTTAACCGATGGACGCCTAACCGATAGGTCAAAACCGATCGTTAGTAGGCACAACCATCGGTTAAAAATCCATGCATGCTCAGAATCAAGTCGATGCATGCTTGCAAGCATTGAACTTAATTTTTTTCAGCACGTCGTTGTGTTTTACGTCACCGTGTTCTGACAAGATCGTTTTTTTAACCGATGGTGTGTGGGCGCGACGGACCATCAGTCAGCTTCATCGGTTAACCGATGACAACGGTCCTTCAGACCGTTCTCATCGGATGGACTGATCGTGTGTATGAGGCTTAAAGAGTGTTGAGTGACTATGGAAAAAAATATCTAGACACCAAAAACCTTGCAATTACCTTGATTCTAGAGCCAGCCTATGCCTGGATAATTATTTGGTGTGAATAGTTTTTTCATTAGAATCTTTTTTTCTAGGATTATTATATACCACATAGAAACCAGTTCTCAGAACTATTTTTTTTATAGCATGCACAGTTTCCATAGAAACAGAAGGTTGTGCAATAATTTGAGATTTTCCTAGCTTGTGACGGAAAATATTGATTATATGAAGACAGGAGGCGAGTATCTTATGCATTAATCTTTCTTTATTAATGCTCACAGCAGATAATTCATTGTTCAAAATTCAACGTAAGTAAACAAAAGAAAAGAACGCCATAGAACTACACTTCCCAGCAGTCCTTGGGCCGTAGCCACACCCATTATAGTCTCTATATAAGGACTGCTCTCACTTATCACTTCCTCTTTCTTTGTGCGAATCCCAAGATAGGAACCGTGGTCATCATTCAAGCTTGGTTGCATATTCGTCAACTTTTTCGGCCAGCCGGCCTTACGACTCTGTTTCGGAAAACGTCCGAGGAAAACGGCAATTGGTCCCAACGGGGACAAACCAACAGAAACCTTTTCGACCAACCGGTCGTCCAGCAAAGTTGCACATCACAGGATCATCAGGTCACCAGTGTGCCGTAGACGCGATTGCGATCAATAACCTGAAATAGAATGTAGAATCGTGAAAGGGTTGGGTAGGGAGGGAAGATACTCGCCTCCTGTCTTCATATAATCAATATTTTCCGTCACAAGCTAGGAAAATCTCAAATTATACATCAGACAGGAGGCTCATATCTTATGCAAGTTCAAAGCTTCACATATTAGTTACATCAATCTGAATAGTAACAATACAATATGGTATTAAGTACTTTAAACATCATAAGACTGACATGGAGACATGTTCCTCCGGTCTGAAATAGAAGAGGCGAAACACGGTCTCGGAGGACCAGTCGGCCGCTTTCAAGAGATCTGCGAGGGAGCCCCCCGCTGTGACCACCTTAGTGGCCATGGCACCTCTGGAAGAGTGCGCTCCAAACAGGGCGATGTCTATGCCTGCCATCGCCATGGTTGACTTAACCCAACGCGCCAGGGTGGCTGGGGTCACCGGGCGATGTGGCCGTATGTAGGATATCAAGAGTTGTGAGGACCCTGGGAGTCGCAATTCCGTAGTGCGTGATTCGTAGGCCTGTAAGCACCTAACCACGCAGAGTAGTGGGTGTGCAGGAAAGTAGGGGTAAAACACCGATTGTAGGCCTGTCTTGGTCCTACGAACCACCGAGAAGTTTACCCCTTGAGGGGAGAATTGGCGTCTGGAAACGTCCAAAGCCCTAACGTCTGAGACACGTTTGATGGAGATTAGGCATAGAAGGACCGTTAATTTGAACGATAGTAGCTTGAGGGGCAAGGAGTCGTTGTCCTCCCAGTTTGAGAACATGTCGAGGACCTTAGAAACGTCCCAGGTAGATTGGTACCTAGGACGAGGAGGTCGTCTGAATCTGATGCCTCGTAGGAGTCTACAAATCAGAGGATGTCTGCCGATTGGTAGAGAGTCTATCGGGCAGTGATAAGCTGATATGGCCGATCTATAGATGTTTATGGAACTGTATGCTTTGCCGGATCCGAAAGAATCCGCCAGGTAATTCACAATGACAGTCACAGGGGCACGTACGGGATCAACCTGCCGTTGATCACACCAACGTACCCAGAGCTTCCAGGCTGATCGATATGCTGATCGAGTCCCGGGGGCCCAGGCCAGGGCGAGGAGGTCTCTAGCCGAGCTAGAAAGGCCGTCGTGTGTGTTCGACACCCCGAAACTAACCATGCCAGGAGAGTCAGAGTGCCCTCCTCCACCAGAGGGTGGATGCCTTTGGTCGAGTGAGAGAGGATGTGTGGAAGTGACGGAAGGAGTCTGGGGTAGTCCACGGTCATGTCCAGCAGGATAGGGAACCACGGTTGTGCCGGCCACCATGGTGTGATCAGCGCAACCGTCGCCCTCTGGTTCGCAATCTGTATTAGCACCTTGGGGATCATCGAGAATGGGGGAAACGCGTACTGCGTCTCCCCCGTCCAGTGTTGTCGGAAGGCGTCCACCGCCGATGATTCCGGGTCCGGTCTCCAACTGAAGAATCGGGGTAGTTGATGGTTGAGGCGAGAGGCGAATAGGTCTATGCCCAGTGGACCCCAAAGTTGGTTCAGTCGGTTGAAGACTGATCGGTCTAAACGCCAATCGCTGGAGTCGACAAGATAGCGAGAGTTCCAATCTGCCACGGTGTTGGAAACACCCGGAATGTACTCCGCCATAGGAATGATGTTGCGAGACAAACAGAAATGCCAAATCTCTGAAGCAATATCCGCCAGGATTTTGGATCTGGTGCCTCCCAAGCGGTTGATGTATTGCACCGCTGCAATATTGTCCATGCGTAGTAAGACGCAACAATTGGATCTGTCTGCTAGAAAACTCTGGACAGCGAATAAGGCTGCCGACAGTTCCAGCGCATTGATGTGTAGGAGGGATTCGTCTTTGGACCAGGTCCCTCCTGTCGAGGTCTCTCCCAAGCGAGCGCCCCAACCTCGGCGACTCGCGTCCGATTCTAAGATGACGTCCGGACAGGAGTTGAAGATTGTCCTGCCATTCCACTCGACGGCGTGGCGAAGCCACCATTGCAGTTCGACTTTGGCCTCTGTAGAGAGTGGTATCTCGTCTGCGTACCGGAGCCCCTGTCGCAGGTGAAGGATCTTCAACCTCTGGAGGGCCCTGTAATGAAGAGGGGCCGGGAAAATGGCTTGAATGGAGGCCGCCAGCAGGCCCACCAGGCGTGCCAGGACGCGTAAGGACAAGTAACCTTTGCGTAGCACTGCTCTGATCTCTTTGCGGATCAGAGCCAGTTTTGCGCTGGGTAGACGGAGAACAGCTTGGTTGGTGTCTACTAAGAAGCCTAGGAATTCCATCTCTTGCGCCGGAGTAAGAACCGACTTTTCTTGGTTGATCAAGAAGCCCAGACTTTGTAGTAGGTTGATCGTCCAATCCATGTGACGATGAGCCTGGGTTTTGGAGCCTGCTATTATGAGGATGTCGTCCAGATAAACAATCAGACGTACGCCCCTGCTCCTTAGAGATGCCACTACTGGTTTCAGGATCTTTGTGAAACACCATGGGGCGGATGATAGGCCGAACGGAAGGCACGTAAATTGCCACGTACGTCCCCACCATCTGAAACGAAGTAGGCGTTGGGATTCCGGATGCATGGGAACGGTGAGGTATGCATCCTTCAGGTCCACCTTCACCAGCCAGTCCCCCGGTTGGAGTAGATCTCGGAGGCAGTGAATCCCCTCCATTTTGAAATGTCGATAGGCGACATGTTGGTTCAAGTCCCGAAGGTTTATGACGGGACGGTAGCCCCCTCCCTTCTTTTTGACTAGGAAGAGGTTGCTGATAAACCCCGGGGAGGCAGGGTCGACTTCGATCACTGCTCGTTTGGATATCAGTTCTTGGAGTTCGTTGTCTATTAGAGCAACGTTTTCTCTCGCAAATTGAATAGGGGTTGGTATCAGTCCCAGATTCGGTGGGGACATCAGCTCTATGTGGAAACCTGCCACTGTGTTCAATATCCATGCATCTGCCGTAGTCGCAGACCAGGCGTGGGTAAAAAACCTTAGACGTCCCCCTACAGGTATTTGAGGCATTGGAATGTAAGCGGTACTCACCGGTATACGGACGGGAGCGAGGGTATCCTCTGTGGCCGCGTCCTCTCCACGGTCTACCGCGGGGCGGGAAAAAAGGTGCTGGTTGCGCCATTGTGGTGTATGGTGGTGGAGCCTGTGTATATTGTTGGTGGGCCGGTCTGTGGAACGGCCTGCCGTTGTAATTGCGGCCGGCAGAACGACCCCTACTTCTGCCGGCCCGGGGAAAAACTCTATTCGCTCCGGCTCTCTTGAGTGAGGTCTGAGCTTTGTCGAGGCTGTTGAAAAGCCCCACAAACTTATTGATATCCTTGACTAAGGATTCCCCAAATAGCATCCCTTCTGCTGCAGGGCCTGGCTCTGTTTCGGCCAGATGTGCTAGTTGCGGGTCAAGTCGCATTAGAATGGAACGTCTGCGTTCGATGGAACAAGCGGTGTTGGCGTTGCCCACCAAGCAAATGGCCCTTTGGGCCCACCCCCGTAGTTGGGTTAAATCGACCGTCTGGTCATTTGTTGCAGCCTGTTCTGACAGGTTTAGGATTTTCGTTAATGGTCCAAAGAGGTCTAGGATCCGATCTTGTATGGCCTTAAAGGATCGGTCTATCCCCTTTTTGGGGAACTTCCCCGTCTTTAATAAATATTTGGACAGAATGGGGTCAATTTCTGGTGTCATGACCACTTTCATTGGGATATGTGGTCGGGGGCATTCCGCACGTAACTTGTTACGGTTTGAGCGTTCAAGCGGTCTGCGTGCCCAAAACTCAACATACTGTGACACATGTGGGAGGGGGGACCAATCCCCCGAACGGGGATGGGAGATGGCGTCTGGGTTGAACAACGGTTCGCCCAGGCCATCTACTATATCTTTGCCCTGATTTGCAGGGGTGGCGTCTTGTAAGAGCGCCAATGACCCATCATCCTCTTCCTCTTCATAATCAGACTCATAGACTCCAGACACGTCCGACTCGGCGGACGAGTCCTCGTCTGACTCGACCACGTATGAGTCGGGTTTGGTCCGCTTAGCGGAGCCACGCCTCTTTGATGACTCCCTGAGGCCCAGGGGTTGAAATGAGTCTGAAGGATGTATGGGGTGGCAGTCCGTGTGGGGAACTGCTCTACGCACATTTTTTACTTCCCCTGCCGGGGAGTCATATGCCGGCATGGTATGTTTCCTCTTCTGAGAGGATTTGCCTCCTTTTGTGCGCGGCTCTCCGTCGTGTGTTAACGGAACTGGGGCGAGGGTTATGGCTTGCTGCATCTCGGGGTTTGTAGTAGCAGCAGCCAGTGCAGCTTGCACAGATCTATTAATGATCTCTTGGAGTTGTACAGGATTTAGGAGTTGTGCTGATCCCAACACTAAATCCTCAGCCTGGACAGGAATGTGACCCTCGTCTGTCATTTTTTATCTGTATAGATCAGATTTATGTGGGCAATTAGGTGTGTTGCCAGGCACTATGTGTGCTATCAAGGCTGTGTGTTGCTAGGCACTATATGTATGGTATTCAGGCTGTGCTTAGGGATAAATCCCTGCAAAGCTGGTTAAACTAGCTACCTGAAGCGAAAATGGCACTAACTATCTATCTGGCTCCTACCTCCGACACCACTGGCGTTGACTGGCCAGCGGTGTGCGGTGAGCCAGAAGGAATTGAATTCCAGAGGCGAAGTCTCGCGAGACTACCCTCTGGAATTCCTATTGGCTGCCAACGAGGTCGGACGGTCCTGGGGACCGCCCCTCCACGTCACACTCCTCCGCGATTGGGTGGCGTGAGGTATCCGCCCCTAGAAAGGGCGCGAAGCGTGGTTGCGCGCACGGGCGCGCCTCCGATGCGCGGCACCTGAGGAGGGAGTCGCGTCCGCTGCTGCAGGTCTCTGTGCCCGAACGAGATGGCGCCTAGTAAGATGGCGTCATCTCGCGAGACTACGGGCTCCGTGAGGGGAGAAGCCGATGGCGGGAATGCCGAGGGGGAGAATGTGACAACTCGTCAGCGAGTCCCCAACACGGTAAGGACTGTGACAAGGGGTGAAAGAAAACCCAATCAGGTGGAAAAACCATCCACCGTCTCCCCACTTATAGCGCAGCAGCGGCAAACGGGCGAGAAGGGGTGGGAAAGGGGGGGGGGGGACCAGAGCCCACACTCCTGAGAAACGCGAATGGCAGCAAATGACAACAAATAGTATAAGCACTACAGTGCTAGTGTACAGTAATATTCTAGTAATCAGTAACTATACCGTACTGACAAATCAATACATATCTGACAAATTAGGATATATTGTACTTATCTTTTCCTTGCTGTGAGCAGAAAGAAAGAGGAAGTGATAAGTGAGAGCAGTCCTTATATAGAGACTATAATGGGTGTGGCTACGGCCCAAGGACTGCTGGGAAGTGTAGTTCTATGGCGTTCTTTTCTTTTGTTTACTTACGTTGAATTTTGAACAATGAATTATCTGCTGTGAGCATTAATAAAGAAAGATTAATGCATAAGATATGAGCCTCCTGTCTGATGTATAATTGCCAGTTTTCTTCTCAGTTGGATTTAAAAATATATTACAGATTATAGGAAATTAAAATAAAGAAATATATAAATAAAATTGTTAATAGATAGCTGTCCAAAATTTATATTATGTTTTTTTTTTTTTAAGTATTGCTTTAGATGAAAAAACGCTATCATCAAACCAGAATGTTTTGCTTTTAACTGACTCAGGTAGACACAGTTTATCCGCATTCTCATCTTTTTAATTATCCTGCATCCTGGCTATAAAAACTGCAGGCCTGTAGGATCTTCCAGAAATATCCTCTCTTTGAGCAAACTGGAACTTGTTTAGTACGGAAGGCAGCATCAGAGGCATGTGATCTAGCAAATAATGATGTGATATAAGACTACAGCAGTACTGTAAAAAGGAAACTACCAAACCTGGGGCCATGAAACTACAGAAGGAAAGATTTTTAAAGTAAATTGATTAGACTGACAACTTTAGTACAGCTATCAAGGGGCCAGATTCAGGTACAATTGCGCCCGTGTAACGTAAGCCGTTTACGCTACACCGCCGCAAGTTTTCAGTTTTAGTGCCCGATCCACAAAGCACTTACCTGGAAACTTGCGGCGGTGTATCGTAAACACGTCCGGCGCAAGGCAGTCCAAATCGAATGGGCGGATACCATTTAAATTAGGCGCGCTCCCGCGCCGGACCTACTGCGCATGCTCCGTTTCGAAATTCCCGCCGTGCTTTGCGCGAACTGACGTAATTTTTTCGATCGGCGGCGTGCGTAGCGTACTTCCGTATTCCCGGACGTCTTACGCAAACGACGTGAAATTTTAAATTTCGACGCGGGAACGACGGCCATACTTTATACAGCAATAAGTTTGCTGTGTAAAGTTAAGGCACCCAAAACGACGACTAACTTTGCGACGGGAAACTAGACTAGCGGCGACGTAGCGAACGCGAAAAACCGTTGTGGATCGCCGTAACTCCTAATTTGCATACCCGATGCTGGTTTACGACGCAAACTCCCCCCAGCGGCGGCCGCGGTACTGCATCCTAAGATCCGACAGTGTAAAACACCTGTTGGATCTTAGGGATATCTATGCTTAACTGGTTCTATGAATCAGTCGCATAGATACTCTGAGAGATACGACGGAGTATCTGAGATACGACGGAGTATCTGAGATACAACGGAGTATCTGAGATACGACGGAGTATCTGAGATACTCCGTCGTATCTCCGCTGTGAATCTGACCCATAGTTCCCAGACAGCATTTGCAGTCCACTTGATAGATTTTAATTGCAATTTGCAATTGGTCTTTAATTTCTTCAATGAACTTGTACTACAGTGCCATGAAAAAATAATCACACCCCTTGAAATGTTCCATATTTTGTCAACCAAAACCGTAAATGTATTTTATTGGGATTCTATGTAATAGACCAACACATAGTGGCACCTATTGGTGAAGCGAAAGGAAAACAATAAATGGTTTTCAAAATCTTTTACAAATAAATATGTCAAAAGTGTGGCGTGAATTTGTACTCAGCCCCCTTTTCTCTGATACCCCTACCTTAAATATAGTGGAACCAATTGCCTTCAGAATTCACCTAATTAGTAAATTGAGTCCATCTGTGTTTAATTTAATCTCAGTATACATACAGCTGTTCTTTATAGCCCTCAGAGTTTTTTTAGAGAACCTTAGTGAACAAACAGCATTGCGAAGGCCAAGGAACAAACCAGACAGGCCAAGGATAAAGTTGTGGAAAGGTTTATAAGTTATGTTATAAAAAAATATCCCATGCTTTGAACACCTCACTCAGCACTGTTTAATCCATCATTCAAAAATGGAAACAATATGGCACAACTGAAAACCTACCAAGACATGGCTGTCCACCTAAATTGACAGGCTGGGCAAGGAGAGGCAGCCAAGAGGCCCATGGTAACTTTGGAGGAGCAAAAAAACAAAAAAGGGAGGGCGCACCGACCTAGTGCATTATCATAAGAGATTTTTATTTTAATAAAAACAAGTAATTTATACTCACAAAAGAGAGTTTAGATACAGCTTAATCAATTGATCAGACCAGTCATCTTGGTCCCTGCCAGCAAGATATGATGATACTGAGGATTCAATGGTACCCTTTAGCAACAGACCTCTTAGGCTCTGAGGAAAGGGGTGCGCCCCAGAAACGTTAGCCATTCCGTCGCTAAAGGGTACCATTGAATCCTCGGTATCATCATATCTTGCTGGCAGGGACCAAGATGACTGGTCTGATCAATCGATTAAGCTGTATCTAAACTCTCGTTTGTAAGTATAAATTACTTGTTTTTATTAAAATAAAAATCTCTTATGATAATGCACTAGGTCGGTGCGCCCTCCCTCTTTTGTTTTTTTCTCTTAGTTTATGAACACCCATGGTTCAGAGGAGGGCTGCAAGACCTGTGATTCTATCTCACGATTGGACTGCATTACCCTATAACAAAACCACCAGAGCACAGGAGAATTTTTTGTATTGTAACTTTGCAGGAGCTGCAGAGATCCACAGTTCAGGTGGGGGAATTGGTCCACAGGACAACTATCAGTCGTCCCCTTTACAAATCTGGCCTTTATGGAAGAGTGGAAAGAAGAAAGCCATTGTTGAAAGAAAGCCATAGGAAGTCCCATTTGCAATTTGCAAGAAGCCATGTGGGGGACACAGAAAACATGTGAAAGAAGGTGCTCTGGTAAGATGAGACCAAAATGTATCTTTTTGGCCTTAAAGCAAAACGCTATGTGCAATGGAAAACCAACACTGCACATCACCCTGAACACATCACCCCCGTCGTGAAACATGGTGGTGGCAGAATCATTTTGTGTGGATGTTTTTCTTCAGCAGGGACAGGGAAGCTGGTCAGAGTTAATAGAAAGATCTATGGAGCCAAATACAGGGAAATCTTAGAAGAAAACCTGTTAGGCCTTGTACACATGGTCGGACGAAACCGATGAGAATGGTCCAATGGACCATTTTCATCGGTTCACCGCTGAAGTGGCCTGATGGTCTGATGTGTGTACACACCATCGTTCCAAAAACTGATCGGGTCAGAACGCGGTGACGTCAAACACACGACGTGCTGAATAAAACTAAGTTCAATGCTTCCAAGCATGCGTTGACTTGATTCTGAGCATGCGCAGGTTTTGAACCGATGCTTTCTGTACTAACTATTGGTTTGGACCGATCGGGCAGCGGTCCATCGGTTCGGTTTTGAAACATGTTTTAAAATATTGGACTGAAGGAAAACAGACCGATGGGCTATACACACGGTCGGTTTGGACCGATGAAACTGAACCTCGGTCCATTCTCATCGGTTTTGTCCGACCGTGTGTACGGGGCCTTAGAGTCTGCAATAGACTTGAGGCTGGGGTGGAGGTTCACCTTTCCAGCCGGACAATGACCCTAAACATACAGCTAGAGCTACAATGGAATGGTTTAGATCAAAGCATATTCATATGTGTTAGAATGGCCCAGTCAATGTCAAGATCTAAATCTAATTTATAATCTGTGGCAGGACTTGAAAATTCCTGTTCACAGACGCTCTCCATCCAATCTGACAGAGCTTGAGCCATTTTGCAAGGAAGAATGGGCCAAAATGTCACTCTCTGGATGTGTAAAGCTGGTAGAGACATCCCCAAAAAGACTTGCAGCTGTAATTAAAGCGAAATGTGGTTCTACAAAGTACTGACTCAGGGGGGGCTGAATACAAATGCACGCCACACTTTTCAGATATTTATTTGTAAAAAAAAATTGAAAACCATTAATTATTTTCCCTCCACTTCACATTTATGTGTCACTGTGTTGATCTATCACAAAAAATCCCAATAAAATACATTACGTTTTTGGTTGTAACATGACAAAATGTGGAAAATGTCAAGGGGTAGGAATTCTTTTTCAAGGCACTGTATATATACTTATAATCTACCCACAATCTATGCTGAACATAATCTCATAGTCAGAGTCGGTGCTAGACTATTTTGCACCCTAGGCAAGACCAGCTACCATTATATTTTAATAGCATATGATTTGCAGTCCAAGTACAATTTATGATACATTTCTCAACATTTTCGAATGCAGCCTGTGCAGGGATGCTTTCTCACCTGCTTGCCAACATTAGTTCAGGGTGGAGACTGACTGGAGAGCTGGGAGGACATGATGTTGCATGCAGCATGGCTTGCCTGGCACTCTGTTGGCTGGATATCATTGAATTGGGTTAGGGTTACTAGAGGCCAGGGCTGGATGACTCATCCTGGGATTGAAGAACCTTCTAGAACTAAAGGGTGGGGTTTAGGAGGAGTTGTAATGAATATTTAGGGAGGGCTTGGGATGAGAGCATAGAAAAGGGCTGGGGATGAGAGCGGAGAGTGTGGCTTGGGATGAGAGCAGGGAGGGGGGACTTGGGATGAGAGCAGAGATGGGGGCTTGGGATGAGGGCAGAGAGGGGGGCTTGGGATGAGAGCAGAGAGGGAGGCTTGGGATGAGAACAGGGAGAGGGACTTGGGATGAGAGCAGGGAGGGGGGCTTGGGATAAGAACAAGGAGGGGGATTAAGATGAGAACAGGGAGGGGGGCTTAGAATGAGAGCAGGGACGGGGGCTTGGGATGAGAGCAGAGAGGGGGACCTGGAATAAGCATGGAGAGTGGCAGTTGGCATCTCTTGAAATCACTTGAAATCCCCCATATCCCAAACTAACACAATTCCTCTCCCCTCCAAAAGCACCCCCCCAGCACATATCCTCTTGCCCCCTCCCATAACTTTTTCATGTGTGTATGCTTGTTACCGGCCCCTTTTCCCGGTTACTGTGTCCCCCTCCTCTATCCATAAACTATGCATAGACCTCAAATATTCAGTGTGGCACTGTAGGATCTCTCCTCCCCAGCTCCACCCCCAACTGTGTGTGTACATCGGAGCCCAAGAGGAGGGTCCCCAGTGAGCTCTGTGTGGTGTGCAGGCTCCTATGGGAGATATGACAATGATGGCTGCTACAGAGGGTGATCGCTGTGTAAGGGAGCCTGGGCACCCCGCAAAAGATGCAGTGAAGGTGTTCAGAGTGCCCACACTAGCACACCCCCCAGTTACCAGAGCTCAGTGCTGGAAGTGCCTGAGTGTCCTAACAGTCAGTCTTCCCCGTGCCCACGGCACACCTGCAAATCTCTCTCGACACACTACTGTGCCGCTACACACAGTTTGAGAGTCACTGGTATAGAATGAGGTGGTGTGGAATAGGCCAGTGGTTCTCAACCTCTGTCCTCAAGCACCCCCAACAGGCATTGTTTGTAGTGAGTAAGTAAACAAAGGATGGCCGCCTGCCTATATACAATACAATATGGTTTAATTCCAAAATATAAAAACAGCACTGGAATGGTACAAACAAGGGGAAGCAGGTCATGTTTTCAGGATTTCCTTTATCTTGCAAAGGTGATTTTAATCAGAGTCAATGGCTTGGTATTTTGGACAGTTATTTTATCCAAGAGAAATTCCCAAAACATGGCCTTTTGGGAGTACTTGAGGACTGAGGTTGAGAACCACTGAAATAGGCAATGTATAGTTAGTACAGCATACATAATGAGGACTGTTGATTAGGTAATACACAGGACAGGGTCTGACAGATTATTGATGGGGTCGGCCATAATTTTCTGCATTTCTGACTAAAGATTTAGTAGTATTAGTTTTTGGACAAAATGTTGCAAGAGTATATTCTAGTTATAACAAAAGTCACTATGTCAATCCAAGGAAGCCACCTGCAAAATATACTGGGTTGAGAAGAGATCCAGGACCAATTGAGCTGTGCATGAATGTTGCTGAAGAAGTAAAGAAACTTACTGCTGTTGCAAACTGAACTAAAGAAAACCTCTACTGCACTAAAGCTCCTGTCATAGGTATTCTATCTTAGTATAAGGCATCTCCTAACTTTCAACTCTTGTAAAAGCAACACAGTTCTGGATTTCACAAATCAAAACCCAACATATCAAAAAGTATATTTGCTCTTTCCATACACTGCATTAAAATGAAGGAACTGAACAGAATTAAATCAAATCTTTAATGACAGGCAGTGCTCAGGTGCTGTATTTAGCCTATTTATGCATAACTAATACTGTGTAGTACATACCGTCATTTAACTGGGTTTATTCTAATGAAATTATTTTATTAGTCTTGGAAAACTCAGTCTATTGAAAACTCATTACAGTGGAAGGGAATAACAAAATATTTTAACAAAAATCAAACATAAAACAACCTAGAATTAAAATATGGTAATACAGGTTTGCATACACAGAGACTGCAACCAAGAGAAATTAGCAAATGTCAATGAAGGAGTATCATTTATTAGCATGTGCCAAATTTAAGGTACGTCTAAATTGCAAAATTAACTCTAAAACTATATTTAGCCTAGGTTCACACTGCTGCGAATTCAAAATGCGCGATTTTACCGCGATATCGCGGCTGCGATTTTGCCGCGATTTTGCCGTGATTTCGGCCGCAATTTAATGTAAATCGCGTCCCGAAATCGCAAAAAGTAGTACAGGAACTACTTTTTGAAATCGCAGATGCGGCGTCGCACTGATTAGGACAGTGCCATTGCCGACAATTGCCGCAGATTTGAGATGCGATTTGACATGTCAAATCGCATCTCAAATCGTTCCAAATCGTACCCAGTGTGAACCAGGGCTAAAACTTGCAGAAACCGATAAAATATATTAGAAACTGATATGCCTAAATGAGTCATGTTAAACTGAACCTGTCATGAGGGAGAAATCTGTGCTACCATTTAAGCCTCTCATCTAAAAATACTTGCTTTTTGGCTGTTAAACATGGAATTTGGCTTCCATTCCTAATTAATCACTAACCCAGAGCAAGTATGCACATTGTAAATTCTAGATCCACTGCACGCATGGTTATTGTGGGTTAATAGCTAACAAAGTAGCGTAAAAGCAACATGACAGCCAGGAAACTAGCATTATCATAAGAGAGTTGGAAATAGCATCTTGGGTCTCCAAGGGTATTTTCTCTTCATAGGGCAATGACACAATATACACAAGTCCTAGAGCGAGTACACAAGGAGAGAACATGAAGGACAGACTGTATGCAGACACAGAGCGATTTATTATCATGGTGCAGGACCACCCAGAGTTATACAATCCTGAGGATGCAGGTTACAAAGATAATGCTCGGAATGCAATGATCTGGAGGCAATTGGCCCAGCAGTTGTTCCCAAGGTTCACACCATAGGAAAGATAAACAGAGAGACCTTGGTAAGGAATAGTGTTGCTCACGAATATTCGCATTGCGAATATTCGGCTCGAATATAGCATATTCGAGTAATCGCGCTATATTTCGAATTTCGCGGTGAATATTCGCAATTCCGAATATTCGATTTTTTCCAATGTTATTTTTAGAACAGATCACATCCTAGATATCTCCATTGACATCTAAAAGCATTGCTGGTATGATTAGAGACCCTGGGCCGAGTAGCTGAAGCGTTCATTGTATTTTGCCGAAAAATCGCAATGCGATTATTCTGCAATCGCAATATCGCGCGATTATTTTCTTCGCCCCTATCTTCCGCATCAGAGCGATTTTTACAGTTTCATTTTTAAAACAGATCACATCCTAGTGATCTCCATAGACGTCTAAAAGCATTGCTGGTATGATTAGAGACCTTGGGCCGAGTAGCTGAAGCGATCATTTTATATTGCCGAATATTCGCAATGCGAATATTCGGCAATAGGAATATTGCGCGATTATTTTCTCCGCCCTTCTTTTGCATCAGAGCCAATCAGAGTTCTCCTACCACAGTTGTCATAGGTTTGCAACCAATAGGAACCTGCCTGCACGGCCATTATATAAGGTCACTCCCAGCACCATTTCATTGCAGATTCAGAAGGTGGCTAGAGAGTGTGGAAACTGTTTCTGTGTTCCTGTGTCTGTGTTCCTGATTGATTGATCTAGCATCATCAGCATTGTGCTGCATTGCTACTTAGTGATTCCAGTGCATATTTTCCAGTTTATCAACTGCTTTTTTCAAAGCAATAGACCCAAGAGCTTTTTTCAAAGCTAAGTTTTGTGCTGTGTTGTTCATCTTGTGTTACTGTTTGATCTTGCAGCTTCGCTTTTCAGTGATATTTGCTAGTGATTTCAGTGCACATTTTGCTGAGCTTTTCTAAAAGAGCTTTTCTAAAAGCTAAGTTTTGTGCTGTGTTGTTCATCTTGTGTTACTGTTTGATCTTGCAGCTTCGCTTTTCAGTGATATTTGCTAGTGATTTCAGTGCACATTTTGCTGAGCTTTTCTAAAAGAGCTTTTCTAAAAGCTAAGTTTTGTGTTGTTCAGGTTAGTTAGATTTCTGTGTAGTAAGTGTACATACTGTTAGTGTACATTTATTTCAGCTAGCTTAGCTTAGTGTGTGTTTAGTGTCTGTGTTAAAAAAAAAAAAAAAAAATTATTAGTTAGTGTTTGTTTAGTGCATTTTTTATTTTTATTTTGTAGTCCTTGTCTTTGGTGTACTAGTTTTATTATAGTTTAGTAGCTGTCTGTGTACGTCTTTGTCTGCGTGCCTGTCTTTTAAAAAAACACATAAAAAAACATTTTCCTCACATTTCCCCCCCCCAATAAAGTTTACCCCCCCCACACACATCAGCAATCATGAGCGGCATCCATGGCCGTGGCAGCAGGGGTAGGGGAGTTACTCCCAGTGCTGGGTTGCTGCCAGCACGGGGTACCTCTCGTGCCCCTACTAGTGGTAGAGGATCGGGTGCAAGGGGAGTCCGCCTGATCCGGGAGTTCTTTCCATCGGGCAGCCGCCCGATATTGCCATCTCAGGCTCAAGTAGTGGTGGACTACATGGGGCACAGCAGTGCCACTGAGTCGTCGGTCCCGACTCCCAGTAGTACCACCATTACACCGGTGCCTGTAGTACCCCCCCCAGCCCCCAAGAGTCCAGCATCTTACTGTTCGACAGCGACAGTGAGAGGGATCTCTTGGGGGAGGCCATGCATCAGGCAGACCTCCAGCTCTGTCCTGATGGTCAGGACCTTTTTGAAGGGATGGATGAGGAGGATGGGATACCTGCTGGCAGTATCCCAGAGACATCCCTTCAAACTGGTGCTGCTGTTTTGGTGCAGGAAACAGCAGCACCTAGTCAGACCCAGGCGTGGGTGAGGGGACAGCGGAGCCAGGCTAGAGGCTCCATGTCAGTTGGTTCCCTCAGACCAACACATCTCAGCCCTTGGTCTGACATCTTTGGGGGCGAAGAGGGTGACCCATCATGGTTGCCATCTGACGCGTCGGCTCACTGCGTCAGTGACGACGGGGAAGGTAGGCACCCTGGGGAAACGGTGCGCCAGGTCACCACCAGGGAGACCATCGTCAGGGTCTCCACTGGTGATGGCAGCAGGAGGTGTCAGGAGTAGCAGCAGCAGCAGCAGCAGCAGGCAGCTCCACCTGTGCGCACCGAGTCCCAGCAGGTGCAAGTCAGTGTCACCCCATCTGACAGGAGGGCGGCGCTGAAGTCACCTGTCTGGAACTACTTCACCCTGGTGGCAGACAACCCTACCGTGGCCGTCTGCCGGATCTGTAAAGTGAGGGTGAAGAGAGGGAAGTGTTTGGCTCGGGTGGGTACCACAGCCCTGAACCAGCACCTGAGGATAAACCACTGGGGGGGTGTTTGACGAGATGAAGCGTGGTGGTGGTAGCAGCGCCACCACCACAAGTGAGCAGGGTACAGCAGCCCCTGCCACAGCTTTATCTCTTTCCAGCAGGTCATGCCCCCCCGCTCCCTCTAGTAGAGGTACTGGTACCGGCAGCCAGACCTCTACTTTGACAGCACCCTCCGCGTCTGTGTCCCGCACTGCCGTCCGGCGCCAGGCGTCGATTTCAGACGCCTTTGACCGCACCACTCCCTTCCCCCCTGGAGACCGACGTGTGCGTTCCCTCAATGGGCTCCTGGCAAGGGTTATTGCCCAACATCTGCTGCCCTTCAACATAGTTGACAGCAACCCCTTCAGGCAGATGTTGGAGCAGGCCAAACCCCAATGGCGTGTCCCCAGCCGCCATTTCTTTGCCAGGACTGGTGTCCCTGCCCTACACCAGCACATTGTGCAGAATGTAACCCTGTCGCTGGATCACGCTGTCAGCGACAGGGTTCATCTGACAATGGATGGCTGGACCAGCAGGCATGGGCAGGGGCGCTACATCAGCTTCACGGCCCATTGGGTTTCCCTCCGAGGTGTCGGTGAGGGATCGGCGGCAACCGATCTTGTGGTGCCGCCCCGGGGTGTCCAGGGGAGAACTGCTGGTCTCCCTCAAGCCACTGTCTCCGCAGCTGCTGAGCCTCCCAGCAAGCGCCCCCGTAGCTACTCAAGTGTGGGGCACGTGCGCTGTCAGGCCGTGCTCCAGCTTGTTAGTTTAGGGGACCGGAGACACACTGGACAAGAAGTGCTGAAAGCACTTCAGGCTCAGGTCCAGAAGTGGCTGACACCCCGAAGGCTCCAGGCAGGTATGGTTGTCTGTGATAACGGCAGCAACCTACTCGCCGCCCTCAGTGCTGGCAGTCTGACCCACGTGCCCTGTCTGGCACATGTCCTCAACCTGGTGGTGCAGAAGTTCCTGCGCACTTATCCCGGGTTGAGTGACATTGTGCCAAAGGCGCGTAGGATTGCCAGCCACTTCAGGCGCTCCCCAACCGCTAACGCGTCCCTGTCCGAGTTGCAGCGGATCAACAGGCTGCCCCTTCACAGGCTGATTGTGGACAGTGTGACGCGGTGGAACTCCACCCTCCACATGCTGAAGAGGTTGTGGGAACAGCGAAGGGCGGTGAAGGAGTACCTGATGGACCTAGGCACTGAGAGGGCTTCACTACAACTCCCTTTCATCGCCTGTGCGGAGTGGGGGCAGATACAGCAGGTCTGCCAAGTGTTGTCCTCCTTCAAGCAGGCGACCAAGATGGTCAGCAGTGAGCATGTCGGCCTCAATAACGTGCTGCCAATAGTGTTCATGCTGGAGAGGACACTAGATCGCCTGCTCGAAGCTGGGGAGAGTGCCTTGGTGGAGCAGGAGGAGGCAGCAATGCTCCACCGAGACCAGGGCCAGGACGAGGAGGAGGAGGAGGAGGATGATGATGATGAGGAGGAGGTGGTTGCTGGTGTCGTCCCGGAGTCAGGGCCTGGTCAGGAGGGAGAGCCGGTGTTGGGGGCACCGATAGTCCGGGGGTTGGGCATCTCTGAGCGTGACCAGCAGCGCCTCAGGGATGAAGAGTCGGACCTCATTGACCTGGGCAGCAGTGAGGAGTCACAGCGGGCTGTGCTCTTCCCCATGGCTGCCCACATGCTGAGATGCCTCAGGAGGGACCCCCGGGTTAAGACCATCAAGGCGAGGGATGATTTCTGGATGGCCACCCTTTTGGATCCCAGGTGCAAGGGGAAACTGGAGCAGTTCATCCCAGCCAGCCGGAGGCAGCTCCGGATGGAGGAACTGCAGGCAGGCATTGTCAGCCGGTTGGAGCAGGCAACTCCCCGGCCTCCAGTTGTCCCCCCTCATCTCACCCAGCAGGTGGCTGCACCCAGCAGCAGCCGAGCAGGGGACCTAATGGATGAGATGAGGATATTCTTCCAATCGGAGCGACCCAGTACCAGCACCAGCAGCAGCAGTCACCACCAGCGGCTGGCCCACATGGTGGCAGACTACATGGCGTCCGTCGGTGCTTCTGACAGTATGAGCACCGACGACCCCATGGAGTACTGGGTTGCCAGATTGGACACCTGCCGCAAGCTCGCTCAGTATGCGCTGGAGTTATTGTCTTGCCCCCCCTCCAGCGTACTATCTGAGCGGACATTCAGCGCGGCAGGTGGGGTGGTCACGGACAAGAGGACCCGTCTGTCCACAGACTCCGTGGACAGACTCACATTCATAAAGATGAAAGAGTACTGGATCGGCGGTGACTTTCTGGCACCCGCCGTCGGTTCAGGGCGCTGAAGGGTCCCTTGTCATGCATTCTCTGATGGAGCACCGGACCTGATGTATTTACAGTGCTGAATATAACTATTTTAACACCTGAGAAAATCAATGTTAATATTTGGTACAGTAGGCTTTGTTTGCAATTACAGCGGTCAAACCTTTCTTGTAGTTTTACACCAGCTTTGCACACACTGGATGAGGGATTTTGGCCCACTCCTCCACACAGATCTTCTCTACATCAGTCAGGTTTCTGGGCTCTGAGAAACACGGATTTTGAGCTCCCTCCAAAGATTCTCTATTGGGTTTAGGTCTGGAGACTGGCTAGGCCACGCCAGAACCTTGATATGCTCCTTACAGAGCCACTCCTTGGTTATCCTGGCTGTGTGCTTTGGGTCATTGTCATGTTGGAAGACCCAGCCTCGACCCATCTTCAAAGCTCTAACTCAGGGAAGGAGGTTGGTGCCCAAAATCTCGCAATACATGGCCCCGGTCATCCTCTCCTTAATACAGTGCAGTCACCCTGTCCCATGTGCAGAAAAACACCCCCAAAGCATGATGCTACCACCCCCATGCTTCACAGTAGGGATGGCGTTCTTGGGATGGTACTCATCATTATTCTTCCTCCGAACACGGTTAGTGGAATTATGACCAAAAAGTTATATTATGGTCTCATCTGACCACATGACTTTCTCCCATGACTCCTCTGGATCAGTCAAGACAACTATGTCAAAAGTAATTTCCCACTCTATATACTCCTATTACCACTGCTGTTCATCATGGCACCTCCTGCCCAAGTGATATGACTCTGTATCTACTAATACTACTACTGCTGCTGCTGCTGCTGCTCAGTCAAGACAACTATGTCAAAAGTAATTTCCCACTCTATATACTCCTATTACCACTGCTGTTCATCATGGCACCTCCTGCCCAAGTTATATGACTCTGCATCTACTAGTACTACTGCTGCTGCTGCTGCTGCTCAGTCAAGACAACTATGTCAAAAGTAATTTCCCACTCTATATACTCCTATTACCACTGCTGTTCATCATGGCACCTCCTGCCCAAGTGATATGACTCTGTATCTACTACTACTACTAATACTACTACTGCTGCTGCTGCTGCTGCTCAGTCAAGACACCTATGTCAGAAGTTATTTCCCACTCTATATACTCCTATTACCACTGCTGTTCATCATGGCACCTCCTGCCCAAGTGATATGACTCTGTATCTACTACTACTACTGCTGCTGCTGCTGCTGCTGTTGCTCAGTCAAGACAACTATGTCAAAAGTAATTTCCCACTCTATATACTCCTATTACCACTGCTGTTCATCATGGCACCTCCTGCCCAAGTGATATGACTCTGTATCTACTACTACTACTAATACTACTACTGCTGCTGCTGCTGCTGCTCAGTCAAGACACCTATGTCAGAAGTTATTTCCCACTCTATATACTCCTATTACCACTGCTGTTCATCATGGCACCTCCTGCCCAAGTGATATGACTCTGTATCTACTACTACTACTACTACTGCTGCTGTTGCTCAGTCAAGACAACTATGTCAAAAGTAATTTCCCATATACTCCTATTACCACTGCTGTTCATCATGGCACCTCCTGCCCAAGTGATATGACTCTGTATCTACTACTACTACTACTACTACTACTACTACTGCTGCTCAGTCAAAACACCTATGTCAGAAGTTATTTACCACTCTATACTACTATTACCACTGCTGCTGCTGCTGTTCATGGCACCTCTTTCCCGAGTGATTTGACACTATATTGTCTACTGTTACTAATACTGCTGCTGCTCACGACACCTATGTCACAAGTTATTTGACACTATTGACTACTATGGTCATTACTGATGCTGTAAAGTCCTGCCCACGTGTTTAGATGCTATCTAGTAATATTACCAATACTCCTTGTAAATGATGCCTGTGTGAGAGTTAAGTGGTCTAGCATAGCAAGAGCACTTATTGTTATCTCACATATATATTATTCTTATTATAGCCAACTTTTAAACGGTATCTCCTCCCACAGTTTTTACACTACATAGACAAGTAATATATCGAAACGTGTGGATTGTTCCAGAATGGTGTGCTATTACTTTGTGGAACGTTTCGCTTAATCATTCATGAAATATCGTCATTTTTGCGGAAAAATTTTCCCATAGGAGTGAATGAGGAGAGCTAGAGTGTGGAATGTGAAAACCGGAAAAATCAGCACATGATTTGTAAACTGCGACCACTCCCTCATTTTCAAGCCGACCTACACAAATCTTAGATCAAAAAGTTCAGCTCTCCCTGCTGCCATCACACGTGTTTACGGCTAAGCGAATGATCAAACGGTTTTCACAATATGATAATTTGTTTGCAACCAACGACATCCATTATTTTAATGGAAGTCAATGGAGGTCAAAGTTTATAAAACTAAAATCTGCTGTTGAATTTGTAAACTTCGACTGTGCCTTCAATTTTATTATTTCAGAGACATACTATACATCAAAATGTAGGTCTGGGTCTTGTGATTCGTAAACTATAAAGATATTCACTGTGAGATTTATAGTTTTTAAGATCGAACAATTTGAAGGACAAGTAATCAAAAAACATTCCTCAATTTCTGCTGTGTTTACAGAGAGCCTGCAAACCCAAAAATTGGTTTCCTAGGAAAAGCTGAGGAGTTTAATAACACCCCACATAAAGTTATGAGGTGAGTTGGTTCCTCCCACACAAGGCTGAGGGAACTTTCCTCTGTTAAGCAAGGGTCTCAAACTGGTGGCCCTCCAGCTGTTGTAAAACTACAGTTACCATCATGCCTCTGCCTGTGGGAGTCATGCTGGTAACTGTCATTCTTGCAATGCCTCATTGGACTTGTAGTTTTGCAACATCTCCCCGATGGGCGGTGCCGAGCCGCATGAGGAGCTGAGAGACAGAGGCATACAGATCATGACTGCACGGAGCTGTTGTAACATCCGTGCCATGAGCCATAAATTTGGCTTCTGCAAACTAAAAACGAGCTGAGAGGAGGGGGGGATGGAAGTGTTCCAGAGGTGAGAGATAAGCCTGTCATGCTTGATATATGGGTGAGTGTAGAGAGGTGGCAGCATCCCCCCCCCCTTCCTGCTGCAGCTATCCTCTGTGTGTGTGTACTGTTTGTGCAGCCCCCAATTTGTAAGGCAAACTCTTTTACTGTCTAATTTCTTGCTGTGATTTCCCTATCATCTCTCCCCTCTGGAACCATCTACTGATCTGCAAGCAGTATATTTCTTGATGATTGGAATGTCTCCCTTTTTTTATTTGTGCAGTGATGTTGACCTGTTTACTATGCAAGTTGCTGCCAAAAGACTCAATGGCTTTGTTAAAGTGATACTAAAGGGTTTTATTTTCTTCTTTAAAATTAAAATAAAAATAAAAATCATACTTACCTACTGATCTTCTGTATAATTTCCGCAGTCTCTGACCATTTCCTGTAGCATGCACGCAGTCTCTTATCTCGTGTAGCATGTCCCCAGTCTCTGACCATCTCCTGTACTATGTCCGCAGTCTCTGACCATCTCCTGTACTATGTCTGCAGTCTCTGACCATCCCCTGTACTATGTCTGCAGTCTCTGACCATCTCTTGTACTATGTCTGCAGTCTCTGACCATCTCCTGTACTATGTCTGCAGTCTCTGACCATCTCCTGTACTATGTCTGCAGTCTCTGATAATCTCCTTTATTATTTTGGGGGAGAGCCATGCGCATGTGCGCTGCAATCGTTATGCATCGTGATGCATCGCGGAATAGAATCGAATCGTGGACTTGATAATCGTAATCGCATCGAGTCGTGAGACGGGTGAAGATGCGCAGCACTAGTTTTGATGGTGCAGTTTTGATGGGTTTATTTTTGAAGGAGCAGTTTTTGATGGGGCAATGGACCGAACTGGATCCACACACGGTTGGATCACATTTACATCTCCAGGGGCACCGTCTCCAGTCAGTAGTATTGGTGGAGGCAAGACCACGCAGCACAATTTACCCTGAAATTGTATCTTTTCTAGTTACATTACATTTTAATACTACTGCATGCTGAGTAATGCTTCATGACCTCTCTGGCACAGCGGATCCACCAACAGCCTCCGCTACAAGCTACCAGACCGGATCGTAACAGCAAGTGTAACTAAAACAATGAACTTTATGTTAAACCCTGGTTTGCGGCCTTTATACTGCAACCATTAGCCTGTCTTCAAGAGCAAATCTGCACTCTCTCTCTCTTTCTTGCTCTCTCTCTCTATATCTATATATATATATATATATTGTTGCTTTTGTTATGTTCATTTTTCAACAGTTTAGTTTGTGTTCGTCGTGACTGTGTCTGTGTACTTTAGTTTGTCCTAGGTTTGTGTTAAATAAAATAATAGTATAAAATGATTTTGCTTATTATGAAGTTAGATGTGTTGATGTTGATGTGTTAGATGTGAAGTTAGATGTCTTGAAAAAACAAAAAATCTATCTCAAAAAGAAAGGAAACATTTCCAAAAAATAACACTTTTTATTATAAAAAAAAATCAAACTGAATGGCTCATGCGCTTCTGCAATTTTTCCAATTCACGCATTTCTCTCATTTGTTGCTCCTCCAGTTGCTTGTTTTGATTGGCTAAATTAGCACATTTTCCTCTGGTTAGCAATAATTAATTCCTGCCTTTTTGTTATTGCTGCTTGTCTCAGCATAATCTCTTTTACAGCTGTTATGATATAAGAAAAAACAATTTGATTACAAAGACCGTTAACAAATACATAAAATATTTTTTTTGCTTATTAATCAATCATTATCATGTCTATACATTTGTTGTGTGTCTAACACATACAGGGAGTGCAGAATTATAAGGCAAATGAGTAATTGGACCACATCATGCTCTTTATGCATGTTGTCTTACTCCAAGCTGTATAGGCTCTAAAGCCTACTACCAATTAGGCATATTAGGTAATGTACATCTCTGTAATGAGAAGGTGTGTGGTCTAATGACATCAACACCCTATATCAGGTGTGCATAATTATTAGTCAACTTCCTTTCCTTTGGCAAAATGGGCCAAAAGAAGGACTTGAGAGACTCTGAAAAGTCCAAAATAGAGAGATATCTAGCAGAGGGATGCAGCACTCTTAAAATTGCAAATCTTCTGAAGCGTGATCATCGAAAAATCAAGCGTTTCATTCAAAATAGTCAACAGGGTCAAAAGAAGCATGTGGAAAAAACAAGGCGCAAAATAACTGACCATGAACTGAGAAAAGTCAAGCGTGCAGCTGCCAAGATGCCACTTGCCACCAGATTGGCCATATTTCAGAGCTGCAACATCACTGGGGTGCCCAAAAGCACAAGGTGTGCAATACTCAGAGACATGGCCAAGGTAAGAAAGGCTGAAAGACGACGACCACTGAACAAGACACACAAGCTGCAACGTCAAGACTGTGCCAATAAATATCTCAAGAAAGATTTTTCTAAGGTTTTATGGACTGCTGAAATGAGAGTGAGTCTTGATGGGCCAGATGGAAGAGCCCGTGGCTGGATTGGTAAAGGGCAGAGAGCTCCAGTCCGGCTCAGACGCCAGCAAGGTGGTGGTGGAGTACTGGTTTGGGCTGGTATCATCAAAGATGAGCTTGTGGGGCCTTTTCGGATTGAGGATGGAGTCAAGCTCAACTCCCAGTCCTACTGCCAGATTATGGAAGACACCTTCTTCAAGCAGTGGTACAGGAAGAAGTCTGCATCCTTCAAGAAAAACATGATTTTCATGCAGGACAATGCTCCATCACACGTGTCAAAGTACTCCACAGCGTGGCTGGCAAGAAAGGGTATTAAAGAAAAAAAACTAATGACATGGCCTCCTTGTTCACCTGATCTGAACCCCATTGAGAACCTGTGGTCCATCATCAAATGTGAGATTTACAAGGAGGGAAAACAGTACACCTCTCTGAACAGTGTCTGTGAGGCTGCGGTTGCTGCTGCACGCAATGTTGATGATGAACAGATCAAAACACTGACAGAATCCATGGATGTCAGGCTTTTGAGTGTCCTTGCAAAGAAAGGTGGCTATATTGGTCACTGTTTTGTTTTTGTTTTATTTTTGAATGTCAGAAATGTATATTTGTGAATGTTGAGATGTTATATTGGTTTCACTGTTAAAAATAAATAATTGAAATGGGTATATATTTATTTTTTGTTAAGTTGCCTAATAATTCTGCACAGTAATAGTAGTCACCTGCACACACAGATATCCCCCTAAAATAGCTAACACTAAAAACAAACTAAAAACTACTTCCAAAAATATTCAGCTTTGATATTAATGAGTTTTTGGGGTTCATTGAGAACATGGTTGTTGTTCAATAATAAAATGAATCCTCAAAAATACAACTTGCCTAATAATTCTGCACTACCTGTATACTTCTATCATAAATACCATATTATGGTTCTGCAATCTGACGGGTGCGCTTTATATGTTGTCCATTTTTATATCTACATTTTATTGTTGAAATGTTATTAATCATTGTGCACATATTTACCTTCCTGAGCGAGGGTCATAGGAACGCTGTCTTCCTCCTGCTCGTCTCCTTGAGAAGTTGGGGTGGGGGGGGGAAGCCCCTCAGCTTGCACCTCAACAGGAGCTGGGGTTGGCGAGTGGGAGGGCCCTGGCTGCTCCTCCTCATCCCTCTCCTCCTCTGCCGCATCCTCCTCTGCCGCATCCTCCTCCTCATCGGCCTGGCGCCTTCTGCGCTTGGCGCGCACAACTGGTAGCGTAGCTCCTATAATAACACAATGTTCATATATTATAAAAATGTTTTCTAATGACGTATGCAAATTCTGTGTACTCTGCTGTATTGTATATGAATACAAATTGATTTATATAGACAGTTAACCAATGGGACAATGTTATATTAAAGGGTCTTGTGGGCACTACAGGGGACTGAGCGTGAGCTGGGCTGCCACCATGGTAAAATGAGCTGTTTTTGTCTCCTTTGTTTTGTTCAGACGATCTCATGTTAAAAAAGGGCCTGATGGAGCACACGGGATTACTATAACAACCCCACGCCTAACACAGGAATTTAGTGGGAATCTATATATATAAAACTCAACGTGTGTGTGCATGTATGTATGTATGTTCCAGCATCACGTCCAAACGGCTAAAGATATTTACATAAAACTTGGCACACAGGTTACTTATATGTCAGCCACAAACATAGGATAGGTGGTTTAACCCTTACCCACCCCCATTTGCCATGGTCGGGGTTTTTCTTTAAAGTCCCATTCAACTCTATGGGAATTACATGTTACTTCATAACAGCTGTAGATATTTCAATAACACTTGGTCACATGTTACCTATACGTCCACTTAAAGTATAGGATCGTTAATTTATCCCTTAACTACCCACATTGGTGAGGGTCGGGGTTTTTGTTTAAAGTCCCATGCAAAGCAATGGGAAAAGTATGTTCCCACATAACTTTTGTGTTCCTGTCTGCTGTCCCATGTCTTTTTTCAACAGTACTATGAATACCTTGGCTGGTGGTGATATATGTTACCACAACATGGCGTCTTGGTTAACAACATCTGACCTTACATGAATTACATATGACCTTACATAACTGTCACCAAAGGAGCTACGGTGGCTCAACGCGATTGCCACTGCGCTGACAAGCGATTCACCTCTGCAGCTAGGGGTTCGGATGCCGCTCTCGGCTACATGTGAATTGAGTTTTGTGGTCTCAGCCCCGCCCCCGGTGGGTGTGCTATGCGAGGTGGGGTTGGGAGGACCCCCTCACACCCGCCATTGCCACCCGGGGCATGGAGAAAGGTGGCAGATTGCCTCTGGGGGAGGCCTCCCAACTCCTGCAGGCCGGCTCCTCTCTCTCGAGTTCACGCACAAAATACACTTTGGAAAAAAAAACATAACTGTCAACAATAACTTACCTGGATGATATCTATCCCGAAGACGTCTGACCTGTTCCATGTGGCGCCTCTTCAGGTCAGACCACTTCTTGACAATCGCCAGGCGATTGTGTTGGCCGCCGAAGTCGGTCATTAGGGCGCTGACCACAGCCTTTTTCTCAGGCTGCCTGCGGAGCTGGTCGTACCCCTTTTCTAGGAACCTCTGCAAGATGAAGAACAAAGTATATTGTAATACTTTTGTTTAAAGCCTTATGGATATATGGCGTAAATGTATGGTATTCAACAATTGGAAGCATTCTCGCCTTATTAATCAATGACAGGGGTAACATGACAGATTTTATATCCTGCCATTTCGGTCGCCACCTTTTTTGCATAAATATAGCAGCCATTATCATTTGCATAATTATGTATATATTATTAACAACACAGGATACACGTATAGGGGAGATATGCGTTGCTATTCATCTGACCGCTATAATTATTTTTGGACACTGATAATGGGCCTGTACAATAGATTATTATTTTTCATCCCTATCTTTATATAGGAACAATAATATGTTTGTTTATTTTGACTTTTTGATGAATTAATTTTGAATAAATAATGGAGTTGATGTTATTTAACAACTACAACTACCAGCATGCTCTGATACACCATGTAGCTCACCGTCACCAGCTGTACAACAATTATACTTTAACTCCCAGCATGCCTGGACAGTTAATGGCTGTCCGGTAATAACGGGGAGTTGTTTTGCAACAGCTGTAGGCTCCGTTTAGGAAACAGTGCCGTACAAGATGTTTTCTTTTAATGTGGAGGTGAGGGTGGCTATGTAGGGGTATGTGTATATGTTTTGTTTTTTCATTTATATTTAGTGTGGTGTAGTGTTTTTAAGGTACAGTCAGAGGGGCATGGGGTTCACAGTAGTTTCCCGCTGAGGGTTTGAGCTGCAGCGCCAAATTTGCTTCAGCTAGAAGCACACTGTAAGCCACAGCCCATGTGAATGTACCCTGTACATTCACATTGGGGGAGAGGGGGGGGGGTAATTGCAGCCAGTTGCATGCAGGGAGTTGTAGTTTTGCAACAGCTGGAGGCAGAACTATTTCGCATTGGTCACTTTCCTCACTCTCCCATCTTCCTTTTCCCCACTTTCTTTTATTATTTTTCCCCGTGTTCTGTTTTGTTTGTCACTCTTTTTGTTTTGGTGCTTGCACTTTATGTGTGGCGAGTAGGGTGCTGGTCCTCGGGCCGGTCTCTGAAAGTCTTGGGAGTTGGTAGACTCGGCCTTCTGGTTAGGTTCACCGGCTCTCATGGGGTCTCCCTTCGGGGGAGCCTCACCGAGGAGGGTTCTGTTTCGGCAGTCCCTCCGAGGATGTTGGGTCCTTGTGGCTTCGGCTGCTTGGACCGAGATGGGTCCATATGGCTTCGGCTGTATGGACCACAGTAACTCTTTTCCCTGTCAGGAGCCAAACGCCCCGGGGGATCAGAGACGGGACCTTTTCGGAGGACCACTGACGTATGCACCCGTCGCAGTTTTTTGTGATGTCACTCTTTAGGTGTGCGCACATTTTTCCCTGCGCCGGGTGGAGTTTTTGGGTTGTGTTTTGCACGCCACAGGCTTTTCAACATAAAAAAAACAGCTGGAGGCAGAATGGTTGCAAAACACTACGGGTTTGTTACCTAACTCAGGGTTTCAAGACCAGTCCACCTCCAGCTGTTGCAAAACTACTACTCCCATCAGCCACGGTCTGTCAGTGCATGCTAAGAATTTTACTTTTGCTGCATCTAGGGTGCCACAGTTTAGAGACCCGTGCATAAAGGCCTGAAAAATGTGGGCCTGCAGAACTTACAATACTAGAAGTGCCAGCATTCCCAGGCATGCTGGAAGTTGTAGTTCTGCAACATCTAAAGGGCAATATGTATTCGAACGTCCTTGGGCCTTGAGGACCCTGAAGTCAGGACGTTCGCATACGTCCTATGTCCAAAAAAATGTTAAATTCATTATGCTAAATAACAAGGAAAAGTGCCTAAATACACATTTACCAACCAGGGTGTCTGCAGCTGTCCAGGCATGCTGGGAGTTGTAGTTTTGTAACAACAGGAGACACATTGTTTGGGAAATACTAATATCTGATCTTATATACTAACTTTTAAACTAGACTAAAATGCAGTTAAAGATAATGAAATAACAGTGGTCAAAATACTTAGGCTTCTTTCACACTATGGATTGTATGTCCGTTTTATAATATCCGTATTACACCTATTAACGGACGTTTATTAACGGATTTAATAACGGATACATACGGATAAATATTTTACCATTCTTCCTTTATTGAAAACGGATAATGTTTATCCGTATATATCCGTATACATCCGTTATATCATTCCTTTCTAACGTCCGTTAATAAAAAACATTTCACCCTTTCTTGAAGTCCAGCTCCAGAAGTCGCATGGATATTCAGGGGAACCCCGCCGTCAATTTAAAACAAAAATGACGTGCGGTTCCCGGTAAATATCCATAACCAGACCCTTCAGGTCTGGTATGGATATTCAGGGGAACCCCGCCGTCAATTTAAAACAAAAATGACGTGCGGTTCCCGGTAAATATCCATAACCAGACCCTTCAGGTCTGGTATGGATATTCAGGGGAACCCCGCCGTCAATGTAAAACAAAAATGACGTGCGGTTCCCCCTAAATATCCATAACCAGACCCATTATCCGAGCACGTTGACCTGGCCGGCCGCAGAAAAGAGGGGGGGACAGAGTGCGGCCCCCCCTCTCTCCTGAACCGCACCAGGCCACATGCCCTCAACATGGGGAGGATGTCCCCATGTTGATGGGGACAAGGGTCTCATCCCCACAACCCTTGCCCGGTGGTTGTGGGGGTATGCGGGCGGGAGGTTTATCAGAATCTGGAAGACCCCTTTAACAAAGGGGACCCCCAGATCCTGACCCCCCCCCTGTGTGAAATGGTAATGGGGTACACTGTACCTCTACCATTTCACGAAGGAAGTAAAAAGTATTGTAAAAAAACACACTGACACAAAAGAATAAAGTCCTTTATTAAAAAAAAAAAAAAAAAAAAAACTCCAGCGCTGAAAAATCCACTCGTTCCCGGCTTCCAGCGTTGTCCTGATCCTGCGACGGGTGCGGGTGATCTCCCGCGATGAGAAGATCCAGCGTCGGGTGATCTCCGCTCCGGCGATGTGAAGATCCATCCAGCGCAGCATCCCGGACCTCCTCTCACCGCTGGGCACAGCCCAGCGAATGAGCGGAGGCAGCAGTGACATTTCTTATATAGAGGAGGCAGAGCCACTCGTCACGTGACCCTGCCCCCTCTGACGTACCTCTGCTACGTCACTGGGGAAGACCATGAAGAGGAAAGACCTTTCCTCTTCATGGTCTTCCCCAGTGACGTAGCAGAGGTACGTCAGAGGGGGCAGGGTCACGTGACGAGTGGCTCTGCCTCCTCTATATAAGAAATGTCACTGCTGCCTCCGCTCATTCGCTGGGCTGTGCCCAGCGGTGAGAGGAGGTCCGGGATGCTGCGCTGGATGGATCTTCACATCGCCGGAGCGGAGATCACCCGACGCTGGATCTTCTCATCGCGGGAGATCACCCGCACCCGTCGCAGGATCAGGACAACGCTGGAAGCCGGGAACGAGTGGATTTTTCAGCGCTGGAGTTTTTTTTTTTTTTTTTTTTAATAAAGGACTTTTTTCTTTTGTGTCAGTGTGTTTTTTTACAATACTTTTTACTTCCTTCGTGAAATGGTAGAGGTACAGTGTACCCCATTACCATTTCACACAGGGGGGGGGGGTCAGGATCTGGGGGTCCCCTTTGTTAAAGGGGTCTTCCAGATTCTGATAAACCTCCCGCCCGCATACCCCCACAACCACCGGGCAAGGGTTGTGGGGATGAGACCCTTGTCCCCATCAACATGGGGACATCCTCCCCATGTTGAGGGCATGTGGCCTGGTGCGGTTCAGGAGAGAGGGGGGGCCGCACTCTGTCCCCCCCTCTTTTCTGCGGCCGGCCAGGTCAACGTGCTCGGATAATGGGTCTGGTTATGGATATTTAGGGGGAACCGCACGTCATTTTTGTTTTACATTGACGGCGGGGTTCCCCTGAATATCCATACCAGACCTGAAGGGTCTGGTTATGGATATTTACCGGGAACCGCACGTCATTTTTGTTTTAAATTGACGGCGGGGTTCCCCTGAATATCCATACCAGACCTGAAGGGTCTGGTTATGGATATTTACCGGGAACCGCACGTCATTTTTGTTTTAAATTGACAGCGGGGTTCCCCTGAATATCCATGCTCAGTAAAATTAACGTCCGTTAACATAACGGACATTTATGGAGACATTTACTAACGTCCATGTGCCATAGACTTCAATGTTAAAATATAACGGACGTTAATATATCCGTTACTTGCAACGGACAAATAATTTACAAAAAATAGTGCAAGACCCGTCACATATTCCGTTATAACTAACGTCCGTATGTTATAACGGACTATTACGGATCTTTACGGAACATAAAAAAATCCCATAGACTTTAATGATATTTTATAAAGGACGTATAACTTCCGTTTTTTAACATTATCTGACGGATTTTAAAACGGATTATTAAAACGGATTTATTTTGTAGTGTGAAAAGGGCCTTACACAAATCAGCATCTTTTCCTCAGAGACTGTGAAATTACTTCCAACCATTCTGCTCTGCTATTGCGATGCGATCATAAAGTTGGAAACTGGCAAGGGTCCAGGAAATGGTCGCGTGTTGGGCGCGTGTTGTTCGCGCGATTGCCCATGCGCGATCGAAAAATCGCAATATATATCGCAATCGCAATATTTTTTTTGCTAAAATATCACAAATATTCGATTTCAGAGTGCTCCTACAGCAGTTTTCGAAATATCTGCAATCAATTTCGCATTCGCATTTTGTGAAATTGCGCTAAATTATCTTGAATATTCGATTTCAGAATGAGCCAATCAGAGCGCTCCTACAGCATTTGGGGAAATTCCGCAATAATTATCGCATTCGCAATATTGCGAAATTTCGATAATATATAACGAATATTCTGAGCCAATCAGAGTGCTCCTACAGCATTTGTCGAAATTGCGCAATAAATATCGCATTCGCATTTTGCGAAATTTCGATAAAATATCACGAATATTCTGAGCCAATCAGAGTGCTCCTACAGCATTTGTCGAAATTGCGCAATAAATATCGCATTCGCATTTTGCGAAATTTCGATAAAATATCACAAATATTCTGAGCCAATCAGAGTGCTCCTACAGCATTTGTCGAAATTGCGCAATAAATATCGCATTCGCATTTTGCGAAATTTCGATAAAATATCACGAATATTCTGAGCCAATCAGAGTGCTCCTGTCGGGAAAAAAAAAATCGCAATTATTTTCGCATTCGCAATAGCGAAAAATCGCAATCATTTAATTTCGATAAAATATCACGAATATTCGAATTTAGCGAATATATCTCGAATATTCGAATATATATTCGAGATATATCGCGAAATCGAATATGGCATATTCTGCTCAACACTAGTAAGGAACTAACTGTTCTATACATTGCATATTTGATTATCCCCTTGTTCCCCAACCCCACCTCAAATATCTTTGAGCAGTGTGGAGAATTGAGAACTTTTACAACGCAGAGATGTTTGCTATCTCTCCCTCTGCTATAATTTCCGCCACCTTCTCATGTTATCCACTAAAGTGAAAATAAATGTCATATGCATGGATATGCGTTAGTAGTAATGTGGTTATATAGTGAAGGACAAACCCCTAGTAGCTCCACATAAAATATAGTGCACTCATATGAAATAGGCATATAAGAGACAAACAAACTTACGTTGATAAATAGGGTTTTTATTGAGCTAACATTACATGCGAGCGATTGAAACAAGTCCAAAAGTCTAGAACAACTGACCAAAACATTAATAATTGCATGCTTTCACAAATACAGTATTGAAAGAGTAGAAAATGGTCCCTAGATCATACCTTCCTGCCATTCAAGAGCACCTGCTGGTGATATGAAGTACTATACTAATGAATATCTGTTATCAAGGACATTTAAATAACATTACTCCATTTAGCCTGGTCAAGGACATTGTGTAAGGAATCTTCATAAGTGCATCCGTCCCTGTTTCTAACATAATAATGAAGCAAACAGGTTGCCTTAACAACATTTATGGCAGTATCAGGGGTCAGCTGCATTGTTGTGTACAACATATGCCATTTATTGGCTAGGATACCGAATGTTCATTCCATCATTCGACATGCATGTGTCAGCCTACAATTAAAAATGCGCTCAATGTGGCTTAAGCCATGTTGAGAATATGGTCGCATTATATTCTCACTCAAGTCAAATGCTTCATCAGCCACAAACATGTACAGGTAGAATTCTTTTTTTTTTTTTCAGTGTATTTTTGTGCGTGTACTCGAGAGAGGAGCCGGACTGCAGGAGTTGGGAGTAGGCAAGTCTCCCCCAGAGGCAATCTGCCACCTTTCTCCATGCCCCGGGTGGCAATGGCGGGTGTGTGAGGGGGTCCTCCCACACAGCCCACCCTACCTGCTCCGCTTTGAAGCCCAACGCGGCAGAGGGACTCCCTATAAGGGAGTGAGAGGATTAGCCCGCTCAACCAGCCCCGTTAGTCCTTCGCCTCTCTTTTTAGAGACCGCGTGGTCAAAGTGCGTGCATGTTAACCCAATTTCGAGTGCGTGTAAGTGTGGTGGTTTTTGTGGGAGGGGGGTGGGCGTACTAAGCGCAGGCTTACCTCGCATAGCACACCCACCGGGAGCCGGGCTGAGACCACCAAACTCAATTCACATGTAGCCGAGACCGGGATCCGAACCCCTAGCTGCAGAGGTGAATGGCTTGTCAGCGCAGTGCCAATCGCGTTGAGCCACCGCAGCTCCCTTTACAGGTAGAATTCTTCAGTGGTTCCAGGCCATGGTTGGTCATTAGGAATATTTAATTGTTTATACCTCAATTTTTGGCTCAGTGAGGAATGCCTAAATATAGCTGAATCATTTCTACTGCCACATGAGCCAACATCAATGTACGTGAATTTATAATCAGCATAAACCCCTGCCAACAGCACTATTGAAAAGGACTTTTTATAATTATAATATTTGGTGGCATATGTATTCTAATATGTTTCCCATCTAGTGCCCCCAAACAGTTAGGACAATTACATCTGGACCAACATAGCTCTGCAGTTTCCCTCCACCATTCCACAGTAGGAGCTGGCATCACTACTTTCTGCAGATTGTGCCATATTGCCTTGTAAGTCCCATGAACAATGTAGATAGTTGATTTCCCCATGAAAATCTGGAAATGCATAGCTGCATATAAATTAACAGTAGCCAGAAATCTGTGAAAAAAGAAAATAGTCATAAATAAAATGAATATATATATTTTTTTTTCAAATTGATTGCATCAAGATGGAGAGGAGTGAAGAAATTGAAGAAATGTTACACCAAAGAATTGCACAAACAAAAAGACGAGGAAAGAAGTGGTTCAGAATGCAGGAAGAGACAGTCACACATTCAATTTAACCACTTCAGCCCTGGAAGGTTTTACCCACTTCCTGACCAGGCCATGTTTTGTGATACCGCACTGTGTCACTTTAACTGACAATTGCTCATTTGTGCAATGCTGCACCCAAATAAAGTTGATATCCTTTTTTTCCCCACAAATAGAGAGTTCGTTTGGTGGTATTCACCTCTGCTTTTTTTTTATTTTTTGTGCTATTAACCAAAAAAGACAGACAATTAAAAAATAAAAATAAAAAAATACTTTCTGCTATAATACATATTCCCAAAAAATGTGAGAAAATGTATGTCTTCATCAATTTAGGCCAATATGTATTCTGCTACATATTTATGGTAAATAAAAATCTCAATAAGCGTGTATTAATTGTTTTGCGCAAAAGTTACAGCATCTACAAACTACAGGATAGATTTAGGGACTTTTTTTTTACTAGTAATGGCGGCGATCTGCGATTTTTAGCAGGACCGCGGCAGACAAATCTGACCCTAAAGCCCTGTACACACGATCGGATATCTGATGGAATCTAATCCGATTGATTTTTTCATCAGATATCCGATGAAGCTGACTTTCAGCAGTCTTGCCTACACACCATCGGTCAAAAATCTGAC
Source organism: Rana temporaria (assembly GCF_905171775.1). Taxonomy (NCBI): domain Eukaryota; kingdom Metazoa; phylum Chordata; class Amphibia; order Anura; family Ranidae; genus Rana; species Rana temporaria. Next base: position 533,027,888 of record NC_053489.1, read on the forward strand.
CGTGTCCAACGAGGTGACGTAAAACACTACGATGTGCTGAGAAAAATGAAGCTCAATGCTTCCGAGCATGTGTCGACTTGATTCTGAGCATGCATGCATTTTTGACCGATGGACTTCCACACAGACGATCGTTTTTTCTATCGTTTTTTTATCCATAGGAAGATTTTAAAACATGTTCTATTTTTTTTTTTCACCAATGGAAAACAAACCGATGGGGCCCACACACGATCTGTTGTTTCTTTAAAAAAAAATGTAATGGAAATTTAAAGTTCACAGGTAAGCATGGAGTCAATGCGTTTCAGAGAGAAGTGCTTCCCCCTTCATCCAGATTTGATGCTGGATGTGATTAAGATTATCCTGGAACTGGAGGTCTAAACATGAAAAGAGTCCTGTGCCAACACTCGACCGCATCTAAAGAGCCCCTGGCATGATTTGACCTCCAATTCCAATATAATTCTAACCACATCCACTATTAAAGCTCTGATGAAGGGGGAGGCACTCCCCTCCAAAATGCATTGACTTCCCTTTTACTTGTGAACTGTGAATGTCAATAAACGTTTCTTTTAACAAACCAACTTCAAGCGTGATCACCTTCGTACCAGGCATGCCTCTACACCTATCCAATATTAATCTTGTGGTGCGTCTTTCTATCGCTATCAAAGAGGCCACAACCAAGTGTTTGGATGGGGGAATCCTTAGCACTGAGGTATTGTATTCTGACTTCCCTTTCATCAGAACACACTGATAAGCACTGTCGACTTTAGTCAGTGATGGTGATCTAATGGGGAAAATCACACTGGGCAGTTGTACAAAAGTTGATTGGTAGATTGAATTCTGTACAACCTCCCTGCTTATACGTGGAAATGAACTTCTGCTGTTCCCTGCTGAACCAGCTACATTTCAATCCATGTATGGTCAGCTTAACAGGGACATTTTTCTAGGACCTTTACTAAAATTGCATTGTCCATGTTACTTAGTAGGAATAAAGAAATCACTGCTCCAGGTGAATTGGTTTTTGCCTGATGAATTCCAGTGAAGTGCTAGCCCCGGCCTGCCTCTATGGATATATATATACAGTATGAGTAGAAGAAGAAATGGCTGCACATCAATGGAAATCCAAATGCTGTTTATTAATCACCAAGATGACATTAACCTCCCTAGCGGTATGATTCTTTCAGAAAAAAGATGCTGAAAGCGGTACCATTATTTGCAAGGAAATTTGGTGTTTTATACTGTAGGTCTGTAATTTTTAGGAATAACTCACTTAAATCTGACCAAACAAGAGACTAGTAGGAATCCCGGGTATGACATTTTTTTAAAAACAAAATTATAAATTATAATATAATAAATAATTATAAATAATTATAACAAATAATAATATAATTCTAATAAAAATTATTCAATAATGTAATCAACTCAAAATCACTGAAATTTGCTCAGTTGCAGAATTGTTGCTTTCATTCGTTTTTTTTTTTATGACGAATTTCCCCACAAATCGCTATCGCACAATTCTGCAAGTGATTATAATTTATTATCGCTGTTTTCTAGCTGATCTAAAACCATTTTTGACTTAAAGGGACACTTTTGGTTGCTATGGACAATATACAGTTTGCAGGGAGAAAGAACAGTTTTAATTATATAAAAGAACATGTAGGACACTGGGCAGACCACTAGGGACAAGGGGGGGGTGTATTTTTTACATACAGTACTGTAATCTATAAGATTACAGTATACTGTATGTAATGTGTTTGTTTACGTTTTTGATTTTGGCGCCGTTCTCCGCTCCCGTGCGTCGTAACGTCACAGGGAACGGAGATCGGCGGCACAGGAGGACACTGTGTGAATCGAGCGAGGTCCCGCTTGCTCACACAGCGTGGTGGCATCGCTGGATCCAGGGACAAGGTAAGTAACTTTGTCTGCTGCTGCAGCGAGGCGAGCCCGAGTCTGACTCGGGGTTACCGCTTTTGGTATGAAAATCTCACCCCGAGTTAGACTCGGGAATACCGCCAGGGGGGTTAAAGAACGCCAACACACAAGTCATGTAGATGTGTTTCACACAGTACAATTGTGCTTAATCATTACTAGTAATGATTAAGCACAATCGTACTGTGTGAAACGCATCTAAAAGACTTGTGTGTTGGTGTCCGTTATTGTCATCTTGGTGATCAATAAACGGCATTTGGATGTCCATCGATGTGCAGCCATATCTTCTTCTATTCACTGTCCATGTTACAACAGCCAATTTATGACAAGTTAATGTGAAAAGTGCAATCTTTGTTAACTTCACTCTTCCCCCAAAAGATGCAATTACAAAAATCAGCAAAGCCACTCTGTATTAACGTCTATAGAAAATGTATCTTACAATAACGTTTATTTCAAAATATTTTAACCCAGCAACTTCTTTTTATCTTTTTGTTGCTACACAGCAATTTAAAATAGCAAGCCCATTTAGACTTTTGAACATTCATTGTACAATTGGGATGAGTGAAATAAACAAGTACCCTCTTGAGAAAGACAAACAAAACAATTCATTAGTTATATAAGAGAAACATGCAAATTCCAGAGCAGTAGATATGTTCAGTATTCAGATTTTCCAGAAAACACTGAAAACATGTTTTACATTATTTTCTTAACTATTTAGACCAACCTTTGAGAGATGAAGATCTACTTAAACATCAATAATGAAGTCAAAGATCACCAGTCCCCCCCCCCCCCCCCCCCAAAAAAAGTGCGTTGTGCTCAGAATGCAGGGATCAGGAGTGCGTTTTACGCTCAGAATGCAGTAAACAGGAGTGCGTTGTGCTCAGAATGCAGGGATCAGGAGTGAGTTGTGCTCAGAATGCAGGGATCAGGAGTGAGAGTTTTACGCTCAGAATGCAGGGATCAGGAGTGCGTTGCGCTCAGAATGCAGGGATCAGGAGTGAGAGTTTTTTACGCTCAGAATGCAGGGATCAGAAGTGTGTTTTACACTTAGAAGGCAGGAATCAGGAGCATGCTTTATGCTCAGAATGCAGGGATCAGGAGTGCCTTGTGCTCAGAATTCAAGGTTAAGGAGTGTATTATACTCAGAATGCAGGGTTTAGGAGTGGTGGGGAGTGATGTAAAGAGTGGTAGAGGACACTAATATGGGGGTGACCCTGCCCATAACAGTGTCCTTTGCCCCCTTCAGATCAACCCTAGGGTGACCACATTTCCAAGCTGCCATTTAGGGACACTCTCAGCTTCGTCAAAAAAATGTAGTCTCGGGGTTGATGGGAAATTTGCAGTGCCGCTTGCAACCCATAGCCTGCCACCAGATGCAGTGCTGCTGTAACTCCCTCTGCATGAGCCACGTGTGTAGAAGGAAAGGAGTGGAGTCACTATCTGGAGAGTAAGGATCACACTGGTGAGTGAGTGAGTGAGTGAGTGAGTGAGTGAGTGAAAAACTTATATAGCGCAGCACATGCAAACTAAATCGCCTCTGGGCGCTCGTTGTTCCTGTCTCCTTTGATATTAAAAGAGATGCGTTTTGATCTTTCTTCTGAAGACCTGGTGGTTCTCCTCCAACCAAATGCTGGTTGGTAAAGCATTCCATAGTCTGGGACCTTGGAGTGCAAATCTTCTTTCTCCTTTGGTCCCTGCTGCTTACTGCTGGGTGCTGGAGAAGGAGGCGGTGCCGAGGTGGGTGGGGACAGCAGCACTGCACTAGGCCTCTCTCCCAGCCTCACTGTCTGAGAGTAAATTGTCACTGGTTACAAGACGCCAAGCAGCGCTGGCCCTAGCAACCAGTTCCGGAAATGCAGTTGGTAGGGGGTGGCTGTGTCATCTATTTCATTTCGGGACACTGTATTGTCCTGGAATGAAGGTGCCCGGGACCCAGGACAGACATGTCAATTGCGGGACAGTCCCGGGCAATCCGGGACACGTGGGCACCCTAATCACCCCCCCATACGCGCACACACACAGTGGTGTCTTATGCCCCCCCCTCCCTTTCCCCTTCATCAGTAACCTCTGGTCCCCCTTTCCTCCGTAAGTAGTGTGTTACCCTTTTCACAGCTGAAAAAGGTAACACACTACCTTTTTCCTATAGACATCAACTGTGTCTTCCCTAGGAAACAGTCACAGAGGTAAGCTGCCATATATAGAAGTGGTAAAAATACTGCTTCTATATATTATTTTTTGTCTCCTGCCAAACTCCCCCGCCCAAAAACATACCACCCAGCTATCCTCGATGAAAAGGGGCTGTAAGCATAAAGGCCAACTGGATTTTAAAGTGTGGATTTGGTCTTCGTTAAAGTATAACATTTGCAATGCATATTAGTTACATATTACTGACACTTCTGCAATCCTAATAGTTTTACAAAAGGTGTGAAGTTATCCAATGGTGTTATATTATTCATGTTAGCTAACTTGCTTTGCACTTGCATGAGTTGTTATCTTTTATTAAAAGTAACTCAAAGTCTACAGATACTTAAAGGTAACACAGCATTGGTAAGAAAAGATGCTGTATAATTCACACATGAACTGCTATTTAGTAGACGCAAAGTCTATTTCACACTTAATTTTCAGCTTTTTCCCAATTCTTCACACCGGTAAGAGTTCTAACTAAACACATTGACCTAGAGGGGTGGGGGATTGTGAAATGAAGCACATACATTTTTGTTCCTTTCTCCCCTGGCAAAGCATGAATTATACATGGTTGCCTAGGAGATGAGACAGCTTTTCACAAAGTCTGATTCTTAAAAACTCAGGACAGCAGCAGAATACTTAAATGAACTGCTTTATATACTTTTTTTTTAAAGCTTTTCAATGACTGTGAATGCGACACTGAGATGAGGGTTATATTGCTTGAAATTATGCCTTGTACACACTGGTATTGATGGAAACCAATAAAGGTCTTATCATTTGTTGTCACAATATTTAATTACTATATAAAAAAAATGAAATATGCATTTCTGAAAGTTTTTTTTTTTTTTTTTTCTCTTATTTTACCCACTTTCTCTTTATGTAAATACCGTACTTATGTAAAGATGTGGAGTGATGGGGGCCCCATAACAAATTCATCAAAAGACCCCTGTCTCTCTTACATAATAAAGACCGATTCACTACTGAGACCCTTGGCAGTCTAAAACAGAAAGCAAGGTCAAAGCATATTGTTTGTGTTTATAGCAACAAACTTAAACTGGAAGTGAGCGCAAAAAAAAAAAAATGGCATACAGGCAGGCTCTTTATTGCAGAAGAGACATGCAATGCTTCTTCTGCAATAAAATAAGCCTATCTGCCTGTTTACATCCCCCCTCAGAATATAAATGTTGCTGAGCATGGGCAACTCCGTTTACATTTCTGGCACAGTGGCAGTGTGCTGGAATGCATGACATCCTGCATCGGCCAATCGTGACAGCCAAAGACCAGCACACAAAAGAAGGCGGGACAGGATGCCAGCACTGGCGAGGAGGCTCACTGGCATCGGACTGTTGTAGCGTAGGTGAGTATTTGTGCCTTTAGTTCCCCTTTAAAAAAAAATCCCAAATTCTAGTTCTACTTTTGGACATCATTACGCAGTCCGTATCACTCACGTACAAAAGCTTGATGACCACATTTTTGAAGAAAAAGGAATCGTGTACTTTTGGAGTATGGCTGTCTGAGTGATGCATGTTATAGATCAAGGGTAAAATTCAATTAAAATTAAAATTCATGGGGGTCCAATTAGTAAAATTTTCTTCCAGCAGAGGTCCGAAACACATGTTTGTGCAATGACTCAAATTCTTTACAGGTGTGCGGGTACCACAGCCCATTCATTTAAATGGGCTGCTGTGCCTGTGTTTTCTGCTGGGAAAAGGTCCTGGCACTCTTAAAAATGCAGCCGCTTGGGAACCGCATGGTGAGTTTTCTGTGCAGCACCTCATTTTATGTGCCGCTGCACTGCCTCTTTCACCCCCCCCCCCCACAGAACTGTTCCCCTTCACATATCGCCCCCACAGCACTGCCCCTTCACGTATCACCCCCACAGCACTGTTCCCCTTCACATATCACTCCCCACAGCACTGCCCCTTTCACATCTCCCCCACAGCACTGTCTCTCCCTGTACATGACCCCCCACAAACAGCACTGCCCCCTAGGCATGTGCAAAAGGGAAAATTTTGTTTCGTTTCGTTTCGTTTTAATTCGTTATTTAATTAATTTCGTTAAGTTAGGTTCGTTACATGTGTTAAATTCGTTTTCGGAACTCGTTCGTTTTCGACAGAATTTCGAAAAATCCGGTCGAATTCGAAAGTATTTCGACTGGATTCGACAACAAATAGTCTCTTTTCGAATATAATTTTGAAATTCGATCGGAATTCGAAAAAAAAAAAAATTTCGAATTCCAAATCGAAAAACCGCGGACGAAATTCGATCGAAATTAAAAAAATACAAAAATAAATTATTTTTTTTCGAATTCCAAATCGAAAACCCGCGGACGAAATTCGATCGGAATTAAAAAAAAAAAAAAAATATTCGAATTCCGATCGAATTTTGTCCGCGGGTTTTCGATTCGGAATCGAAAACGTTCGTTCGGATTCGGTAAATTCATTAACATTGCAATTCGGGAATTCGTATGCATCCGAATGTCCGAATAATGAAAAATTTGTCCGAATTTCGATTCGGTACGAAACGAAATGCACATGCCTACTGCCCCCCTGTACATGATCCCCACACACACAGCACTGCCCCCCTACACATGACCCCCACACACACACTGTACTCTCCCCCTGTTCATGATCCCCCGACCCCAACACACATAGCACTGCTCTCATTTACATGAACCTCCAACACACACAGCACTGCCCCCCTGTACATGACCCCTCCCCACACACAGCACTACCCCCTGTAGATGACCACCACACACAGCACTGACCTTTTGTACATGACCTCTCCCCCCCACACACACACAGAACTACCCCCCTGTACATGTCCCCCCCCCACACACACAGAGCACTGTCTCTATACATGACCTCCAACACACAGAGCACTGCCCCCCCTGTACATGACCCCCAACACACACAGCACTGTCCTTTTGTACATGACCCCCCCACACAGCACTACCCCCTGTACATGACCCACACACACAACACTGCCCCCCTGCACATGACCACCAACACACAGCACTGCCCTTTTGTACATGACCCCACACACACACACAGCACTACCCCCCCTGTACATGACCCCCCACACACACAGCACTGCCCCCTGCACATGACCCCCAACACACACAGCACTGTCCTTTTGTACATGACCCCCCCACACACAGCACTACCCATTGTACATGACCGCCACACACAGCACTGCCCCCCTGCCCATGACCACCAACACACACACAGCATTGTTCTTTTGTGCATGCCCCCCACAAACAGCTCTACCCTCCTGTACATGACCCCTCCCCACACACAGCACTACCCCCCTGTACATGACCACCAACACACACAGCACTGACCTTTTGTACATGACCCCCCCCCACACACACACAACACTACCCCCCTGTACATGACCCCCCCCCCCCCACACACACACACAACACTGCCCCTGTACATGATCTCCAACACACACAGCACTGCTCCCCTTTAAATGACCCCCCAGCACACACAGCACTGTTCTCCTTTACAAGACCCCCAACACACACAGCACTGCTCCCCTTTATATGACATCCAACACACACAACACTGCCCCCCTGTACATGATCCCCAACACACATAGCGCTGCTTTCATTTACATTGACCCCCAACACACACAGCACTGCCCCCCTCGACATGACTCCCAGCACACACAGGACTGCTCCCATTTATATGACCCCCCAGCACACACAACACTATCCCCATGTACCTGACCTCCCTCACACACAGCCCTGCCCTTTTGTACATAACCCCCCCCCCCACACACACAGAACTACCCCCTGTACATGACCTCCCCACATACAGCACTGCCCCCTGTACATGATACCCAACACACACATCACTGCCCCCTGTACATGACCCCCAACACACACAGTACTAGGGTTGCCACCTCATCCCTTTAAACCCGAACACATAGTAATTACACAGGTTCTGGGGCTAATTTAATGTTGATAAGGCACCAAGTAAGTTTAATTAGCACCTTAATCAGCCAGAGAACCTGTGTAATTAATATGTGTTCGGGTTTTAAAGGGATGAGGTGGCAACCCTACACAGTACACCCCCTTTATATCAACTCGCCCCCCCCCCCTCCTTCACAATTTCACAGCCATGTCCTTTACTCCCTTCTCTCTCCTACCTTACACTGAGCAGAAAGCAGGAAGTGGGACAATCTTGGACTAAAGGCAGAGTCACAGCAGCACTGGATGGCGGACGAGAGCTGTCGGGTTATTGTTTCATGTTAACCAGCTGGTGATTGGTTGCTAGGACCACCCCCCTATATCCTAGCAGCCAAAGACCTCCTGGTTAATGTGAAAAGCTTATTCAGGCACCCGCTCTCCATGCAGACCTGCTTCTGTCCTCAGTCCAGAATTGTCCCACCTCCCGCCGCTCTGCTAATGACAGCGGCGGAGGCTGGGGACAAAAGCGACAGCTAAATGGAATGATTGTGGCAGTCCGGATAAAGCCATTTAGTGATGCCCATTATATATGTTTAAATACATGTTTTTTTTGGGGTTTTTTTCTTTGATCAAATATTATCTGGCCATAAGTCTGCTTAAGACATGGGCCTGGTGCTGAGGATTTCAGTGAGCCTTTTTATGGAAATGCCCAGACCAATTTTAAGCGCTGTCACACTTTGAATGACAATTGCGCAGTCATGCAACGCTGCACATATGAAATTTTTATGATTTTGTTCACACAAATATACTTTTCTTTTGGTGGTATTTAAAGACCGCTGGGTTTTTTCTTTTTTGCTAAACAACAAAACAAGTGTTTTTCTTCGTTTGTTATAACATTTTGCACATAAGTAATTTGCTTTCTTCACTGATGATGCTACACTTATGGCCACTGATAAGGTAGCACTGATGAGATGGCGCTGATTGGCTCTGATAGCCAGCACTGATGAGCTACCCTGATAGGCAGCACTTATGGACACTGATGAGGCAGCACTAATATGTGGCACTGATGGGCAATTATAGAAAGACGAAAACTGGACAGCCGCACTCCAAAATCACTTAAAAAGAGATGTCTTTTATTTTTCAACTGTACATACAGTCACTGCAAACCAACATGACTGGACGTGTGTCTACAATTGAAGATAAAATAAGAGTAAATGAACAAGTGCGCAAACGACCTGGAAGCCTGTTGTGACAATGTGACCCCTGGTTCCAAATATGAGGTACCAAAGCTCAACGGGTATCTACATACATTGGATCGTATCGATCAATATAGTGCCTCACTGGCCATGCGATAGAAAACTAGTGTGACATGCAGTTCTAGAAAACCGGGAAAAAGAAAAAAAGAAAAATGAAAAACAAAATTTAATAAGATAAATCTGAGAAATATTACTGTGTAACTAATGTGTGTAATGAGGGAGAATAAAATGAAGACCCGTATGAATATGGGGTTTGTAATATAGATTATATTCAAGAGTGTGTGTTTCATAATGAAACACCATTTGAACCCGGGAGTGGGGGTGTCCGTCAGGTAGATATATCAAATTTACTGGATACTAAAACAGGATGCATAAATTGTATTAATAAAGTAGAACTAAATTACTAAAACTCTAATAACGGTAGTGGCGGGGCTAGCGCGTTGTATGTTTTTAGTATATATTTTATTTGTAGTGTGAACCTCTTTAGCCATGACTAAGCACTGACTGCCAGTGCGAAACGCGTCGGCCATACTGTATTTTGTTGGTTTGCAGTGACTGTATGTACAGTTGAAAAATAAAAGACATCTCTTTTTAAGTGATTTTGGAGTGCGGCTGTCCAGTTTTCGTCTTTCTATTTTGCTATCATTAGCATTGCCAGCACCCTGGTGGATCAACAGCCCTTGATTGCTTACGGGGCTCACCTGGAGCCGTGAGAATTTTGTCTGATGGGCAATTATAGGCGGTACCGATGGGCACTGATGTGCTGCACTGATGGGCACTGATAGGCAGCACTGATAGGTGGCACTGATGAGCTGCACTGATGGGCACTGATGAGCTGCACTGATGGCCCCCATCCACCCCAAGAGTTAACCCACTACAGCCAGTACACTGAGCTGCACAAAAGGATAGCAACTTATCATCTGCCCAATTTCCCCAGCCCCATGCATAGCTTACTTGCAGTTGTTGTATAGTGCTTCCTCCCCCTTGCTCACAGCGGCGGCGCTCGCACTCCTTTCCCATCGAGTCTCCCGAGCCGGCCTCTGGGTGACGTCACACCAGCCGGGACATCAAGCTCCACCTGACAGGAAAGTGTGCTGGACTCCGAGGGGAGGAGCGCGCTCATCCTCGGCGCACTGGTACCACGTCACAAGTGGCTTCTGCAAGGCGATGTATGTAGCGGCCGCCGGCTTGCTCACTGTCTGTATTGGGCCTATAGTTCAGCTGTCTGGCGTCTGCAAGGCAATGTATTGGCCGGCGGTTGGCAGCCGGTAATTGGGTCTACTATCAATGTATTGGATCGATATTATGGTAGGGGCCTGGAGCTGCAGCTCCAAGAGCCCCTACGTTAATCCGGCCCTGGCTGGTTCAGTCTCAACTGCTGGCCTATAAACAGGTGTTTCCTTACCAAGAAGGATTTCTAAACTTTCAAAAGTTCCAGTAAGCACTGTTGGGGCCATAACCCGGAAAGTGGAAAGAACATAATTTCACCATAAACCAGCCACGGTGTGAAAATAATTATCAGGAGAGTTGGCCAAGAGCCAAGGATCACTTGTGGAGAGCTTCAGAAAGACCTGAAATTAGCAGCTACAACAATAAGTAATGCACTCATCCACCATGGCCTGTATGCACGCTCACCATGGAAGACTCCATTGCTGAAGAAAAGGCATGGTGAAGCTTAGTTAAAGTTTGCTGCACAACATTTAGACAAGCCTGTGAAATACTAGGAGAATATTGAGACCAAACATTGAACTCTTGGATGCCATAATACACACAATGTTTGGAGGTCACATGGCACATCACCCCAAAAACACCCCTATACCAACAGTGAGGTTTTAAGGTGGGCACAGGGCTGTTTTTCAGCATACAGTACTGGCAAACTTAATTTTATTGAAGGAAGGATGAATGGTGATAAAAATCTGCTGCCATCTACCAGGATGATGAAGATGGAACAGGGGGGGACATTTCAGCAAGAAAATGATCCCAAACACAAACTCTTCATTGGTTTCATAGAAAGAAAATAAAGCTGCCAGAATGGCCCAGCCAATAACCTGACTTGAATCCAATAGCAAATCTATGGAAAGAGCTAAAGATCAGAGTTCATAGAAGAGACCCATGGAACCTTCAAGATTTGGAAACTGTGCGAAGAATGGGCCAAAATCACACATGACCAACGCATGCGACTAGTTTCTCCATACAGTAGCCGGTGTCTTGAAGCTGTCATTACCAACAAAGGATTTTGTACCAAGTATTAAATACATTTCAGTTAGCGAGTTCAATACTTTTTCCTGTGTCCTTCCATTTTATTACAAAGAACTCCATTTCTGAACTGATTTGTTGTGGTGTATTTTTATGTATGGGTTGTTACCGACATGTGGGGAAAATTCCATGTCAATATCACCTGTCAATATCACCTTTACCAATATTTTTACAGAGAAAAATAGTGGCGTGTTCAATACTTATTTTATCCACTATATATCCCAAAGTTTGTGGACTCTGACTTTTTTACAGACTAAATAATATATGCTGAGTTGGGGTATTTTCACCAAAGAAATTAAACAGAAAGATTATTTATTTGCAAAATATTAATACAGAAATTAGTGTTTTTTTTTTTTTTTTCAAAATGTTTTTAACTTTTTTGTTTATTTAGCATTAAATACAACCAAAAGAAAACTCTATTTGCGTGAAGAAAAATGCAAAAAAATTCTTTGGGTACAATGTAACATGCCACAATTGTCATTCAAAGTTTCGAGAGCGCCAAAACCTGAACATTGGCCTGGGTAGGAAGGGGGGTGGGGGTGCCTGGTATTGAAGGGGTTAAACTGAAATACAGGCAATAATTAAAAGACAAAAAAAAAAGCTGCACCACCACTGATGGACCACTTGACCCCTCCCATCCCAAGGTCAATTCTGACATTTCTCTCATACATAGAAAGCTCAACATTTTATGTTAGAGAATTACTTAGAACAACCAAATGATATATGATATATATATATATATATATATATATATATATATATATATATATATGGGGTTTAGACAGTAATGGCTGCGTGTTGAGTTATTTTAAGTTATTTTGGAGAGATAGCTAATTTACACTGTTATATAAGCTGTACACTCACAACTTTACATTGTAGCAAAGTGTAATTTCTTCAGTGTTGTCACATGAAAAGATATAATAAAATATTTACAAAAATGTGAGGGGTGTACTCACTTTTGTGAGATACTGTACCAGGGTTATGGCTGATAGTTTCATCCATAACTCCGGTAAACCAGTCACTGACACTGAGGGCTCCAGGATGCTTCCAATAATGACTGAGACTAGTGACGCTGATTCAGGACGCCTAGGTAAAGAAAGTGCAACCCATTCAGTCACTGACACTGAAGGCTCCAGCCCTTTGTAAATCACTTCAACCAACAGTTTGCAGCCTTGTTTACTCCCGATCAAGTTGTCTGTGTTGATGAGTCCCTAATTAAATTATCTGGCCGCTTGTCTTTCAAACAGTATCTTCCCAGCAAGCGTGCCAGATATGGGGTCAAGTTGTAAAAGATCTGTGACAGGGCAACAGGCTATACATATAGTTTTATGGTTTACGAGGGTAAAAATAGTCATGTGGAGCCCGTGAACTGCCCAGAATTTATGTGGAGCGCTGGCAAGATTGTTTGGGACTTGGTGTCATCCTTATTCGGAAAGGTGTACCACTGGGGGAGAGAGCCTACTTTAGAATTAATAATTTGCTTGCTGTGAAGTGGAGGGATAATAAAAATGTTTTTGTTCTGTCCTCCCTTGACACAGACACAACGGTCCAGGGAAAGGGAGTTACCCCTTCAGGTGGTTCTGCTTATGTGATCAGTGTCCTCTCAGGAAAACAAGGGTGCTAGTAATGAACTAGACAATCAATAAAACAGAAAAAATTATGGACAGCCGCACTCCAAAAAAACTTATTGGTTGTCTTTATTGTAAAAAAAAGGATAAAACCGCACTACAAATCACAGCAAGATAAAAGGGATAAACAGCTGACGCGTTTTGCACTATTGGCTAGTGCTTAGTCATAGCTAGCATATATAAAACATCACTTCAAATATATAGTATATGTATTATTCCTATGCGGACGACACGCAACTTTATTTTCGTATCAGCGACAAAAAGAACCAATACCCTGCATTAGAACAATGCCTCACTCAGAGAGACAACTGGATGACGGAAAGTCACCTCAAACTCAATGGAGCAAAAACAGAACTCCTTCAACTCAATGCAAACTGAAAGAGACTGGCCAGGACTACCTGGATACCACCACCCATTCTGGGACAAACCATCACCCCAAGCACCAAAGTCAAAAGTCTTGGAGTCATTTTTGACTCTGACATGACAATGGATGCACAAATAGGATCAGTAGTTAGCGAATCCCACCATCTTCTACGTCTCCTACGAAGAGTTGTTCCCTTCATCCCGAAAGAAGACACAACAGTAGTGGTAGGTAGTGTTGAGCAGAATATGCCATATTCGATTTCGCGATATATCTCGAATATATATTCGAATATTCGAGATATATTCGCTAAATTCGAATATTCGTGATATTTTATCGAAATTAATTGAATGCGATTTTTCGCTATTGCGAATGCGAAAATAATTGCGATTTTTTTAATAACTGCGGTAGGAGCGCTCTGATTGGCTTAGAATATTCGTGATATTTTATCGAAATATCGCAACATGCGAATGCGATATTTATTGCGCAATTTCGAGATATGCTGGAGGAGCGCTCTGATTGGCTCAGAATATTCGTGATATTTTATCGAAATATCGCAACATGCGAATGCGATATTTATTGCGCAATTTCGAGATATGCTGGAGGAGCGCTCTGATTGGCTCAGAATATTCGTGATATTTTATCGAAATATCGCAACATGCGAATGCGATATTTATTGCGCAATTTCGAGATATGCTGGAGGAGCGCTCTGATTGGCTCAGAATATTCCTGATATTTTATCGAAATATCGCAACATGCGAATGCGATATTTATTGCGCAATTTCGAGATATGCTGGAGGAGCGCTCTGATTGGCTCAGAATATTCCTGATATTTTATCGAAATATCGCAACATGCGAATGCGAAATTTATTGCAGATATTTCGAAAACTGCTGTAGCAGCACTCTGAAATCGAATATGTATGATATTTTAACCAAAATACATATTGCGATTGCGATTTTTCGATCGCGCATGCGCAATTGCGCGAACAACACGCGACCATTTCCTGGAGCCTTGCCAGTTTCCAACTTATGATCGCAGCGCAATCACACAGCAACATGGTTGGAAGCAATTTCACTAAGTCTGAGGAAAAGTTGCTGATTTGTGTAAGTATTTTGACCACTGTTATTTCATCATCTTCAACTGCATTTTAGTCTAGTTTAAAAGTTAGTATATATGATCAGATATTAGTATTTCACAAAAAATGTGTCTCCTGCTTTTACAAAACTACAAGTCCCAGCATGCCTGGACAGCTGCAGACACCCTGGTTGGCAAATGTGTATTTAGGCACTTTTCCTTGTTATTTAGCATAATGAATTTAACATTTTATTGGACATAGGACGTATGCGAACGTCCTGACTTCAGTGTCCTCAAGGCCCAAGGACGTTCGAATACATATTGCCCTTTAGATGTTGCAGAACTACAACTTCCAGCATGCCTGGGAATGCTGGCACTTCTAGTATTGTAAGTTCTGCAGGCCCACATTTTTCAGGCCTTTATGCACGGGTCTCTAAACTGTGGCACCCTAGATGCAGCAAAAGTAAAATTCTTAGCATGCACTGACAGACCGTGGCTGATGGGAGTAGTAGTTTTGCAACAGCTGGAGGTGGACTGGTCTTGAAACCCAGAGTTAGGTAACAAACCCGTAGTGTTTTGCAACCATTCTGCCTCCAGCTGGTTATTTTCTGTTGAAAAGCCTGTGGCGTGCAAAACACAACCCAAAAACTCCACCCGGTGCAAGGAAAAATTTGCACACACCTAAAGAGTGACATCACAAAAAACTGCGACGGTTGCATACGTCAGTGGTCCTCCGAAAAGGTCCCGTCTCTGACCCCCCGGGGCGTTAGGCTCCTAGGCTCCTGACAGGGAAAAGAGTTACTGTGGTCCATACAGCCGAAGCCATATGGACCCATCTCGGTCCAAGCAGCGCAATCAACACGCGAACAACACGCGACCATTTCCTGGAGCCTTGCCAGTTTCCAACTTATGATCGCAGCGCAATCACACAGCAACATGGTTGGAAGCAATTTCACTAAGTCTGAGGAAAAGTTGCTGATTTGTGTAAGTATTTTGACCACTGTTATTTCATCATCTTCAACTGCATTTAAGTCTAGTTTAAAAGTTAGTATATATGATCAGATATTAGTATTTAACCAAAAATGTGTCTCCTGCTTTTACAAAACTACAAGTCCCAGCCCAGCCCAGCATTTTAGTCTAGTTTAAAAGTTAGTATATATGATCATATATTAGTATTTCACAAAAAATGTGTCTCCTGCTTTTACAAAACTACAAGTCCCAGCATGCCTGGACAGCTGCAGACACCCTGGTTGGCAAATGTGTATTTAGGCACTTTTCCTTGTTATTTAGCATAATGAATTTAAAAAATTTTTGGACATAGGACGTATGCGAACGTCCTGACTTCAGTGTCCTCAAGGCCCAAGGACGTTCGAATACATATTGCCCTTTAGATGTTGCAGAACTACAACTTCCAGCATGCCTGGGAATGCTGGCACTTCTAGTATTGTAAGTTCTGCAGGCCCCCATTTTTCAGGCCTTTATGCACGGGTCTCTAAACTGTGGCACCCTAGATGCAGCAAAAGTAAAATTCTTAGCATGCACTGACAGACCGTGGCTGATGGGAGTAGTAGTTTTGCAACAGCTGGAGGTGGACTGGTCTTGAAACCCAGAGTTAAGTAACAAACACGTAGTGTTTTGCAACCATTCTGCCTCCAGCTGTTTTTTTCCTGTTGAAAAGCCTGTGGCGTGCAAAACACAACCCAAAAACTCCACCCGGATGCAGTGAAAAATGTGCACACACCTAAAGAGTGACATCACAAAAAACTGCGACGGGTACATACGTCAGTGGTCCTCCGAAAAAGGTCCCGTCTCTGACCCCCCGGGGCGTTAGGCTCCTGACAGGGAAAAGAGTTAGCAACGCATATCTCCCCTATACGTGTATCCTGTGTTGTTAATAATATATTCATAATTATGCAAATGATAATGGCTGCTATATTTATGCAAAAAAGGTGGCGACCGAAATGGCAGGAAATAAAATCTTTCATGTTACCCCTGTCATTGATTAATAAGGCGAGAATGCTTCCAATTGTTGAATAGCATACATTTACGTCATATATCCATAAGGCTGTCAACAGAAGTATTACAATATACTTTGTTCTTCATCTTGCAGAAGTTCCTGGAAACAGGATACGATGAGCTGCGGAGGCAGCCAGAGAAAAGGGCTGTGGTCAGCGCCCTAATCGCTGACTTTGGCGGCCAACATGACCACAAGGCCATTGTTAAGAAGTGGTCTGACCTGAAGAGGCGCCAAATGGTTCATGTCAGACGTCTTCGGGCTAAATATCATCCAGGTAAGTTATTGTTGACAGTTATGTTTTTTTTAAAAAAAGTGTATTTTGTGCGTGAACTCGAAAGAGAGAGGAGCCGGCCTGCAGGAGTTGGGAGGCCTCCCCCAGAGGCAATCTGCCACCTTTCTCCATGCCCCGGTTGTCAATGGCCGGTGTGAGGGGGTCCTCCCAACCCAACCTCGCATAGCACACCCACCAGGGGCGGGGCTGAGACCACCAAACTCAATTCACAGGTAGCCGAGAGCGGGATCCGAACCCCTAGCTGCAGAGGTGAATCAGTTGTCAGTGCAGTGGCAATCGCGTGGAGCCACCGCAGCTCCTTTGGTGACAGTTATGTAAGGTCATATGTAATTCATGTAAGGTCAGATGTTGTTAACCAAGATGCCATGTTGTGCTAACATATATCACCACCGGCCAAGGTATTCATAGTACTGTTGAAAAAAGACATGGGGCAGCAGACAGGAACACAGAAGTTATGTGGGAACATAATTTTCCCATTGCTTTGCATGGGACTTTAAAGAAAAACCCCGACCATGGCAAGTGGGGGTGGGTAAGGTTTAAACCACCTATCCTATGTTTGTGGCTGACATATAAGTAACCTGTGTGCCAAGTTTCATATAAATATCTTTAGCCGTTTGTACGTGATGCTGGAACATACATACATACATACATACATACATACATACATTTATGCACACACACACGTTGAGTTTTATATATATAGATTACCACTAAATTCCTGTGTTAGGAGTGGGGTTGTTATAGTAATCCCGTGTGCTCCATCAGGCCCTTTTTTTAACATGAGATGGTCTGAACAAAACAAAGTAGACAAAAACAGCTCATTTTAACATGGTTGCATCCCAGCTCACGCTCAGTCCCCTGTAGTGCCCACAAGACCCTTTAATATAACATTGTCCCATTGGTTAACTGTCTATATAAATCAATTTGTATTCATATACAATACAGCAGAGTACACAGAATTTGCATACGTCATTAGAAAACATTTTTATAATATATGAACATTGTGTTATTATAGGAGCTCCAATGCCAGTTATCCGCGCCAAGCGCAGAAGGCGCCAGGCCGATGAGGAGGAGGAGGAGGATGCGGCAGAGGAGGATGCGGCAGAGGAGGAGATGGATGAAGAGGAGCAGCCAGGGCCCTCCCACTCCCCAACCCCAGCTCCTGCTGAGGAGCAAGCTGAGGAGATTCCCCCCCCACCACCCCAACTTCTCAAGCGGAAGAGCAGGAGGAAGAGAGCGGTCCTGTGAGCCTCGCTCAGGAAGGTAAATATGTGCACAATGATTAATAACATTTCAACAACAAAATGTAGATATAAAAATGGACAACATATAAAGCGCACCTGTCAGATTGTAGAACCATAATATGGTATTGATGCTAGAAGTATACAGGTAGTGCATAATTATTAGGCAAGTTGTATTTTTTGAGGATTCATTTTATTATTGAACAACAACCATGTTCTCAATGAACCCCAAAAACTCATTAATATCAAAGCTGAATTTTTTTGGAAGTAGTTTTTAGTTTGTTTTTAGTGTTAGTTATTTTCGGGGGATATCTGTGTGTGCAGGTGACTACTATTACTGTGCAGAATTATTAGGCAACTTAACCAAAAAATAAATAGATACCCTTTTCAATGATTTATTTTTAACAGTGAAACCAATATAACATCTCAACATTCACAAATACACATTTCTGACATTTAAAAACAAAACAAAAACAAATCAGTGACCAATATAGCCACCTTTATTTGCAAGGACACTCGAAAGCCTGACATCCATGGATTCTGTCAGTGTTTTGATCTGTTCACCATCAACATTGCGTGCAGCAGCAACCACAGCCTCCCAGACACTGTTCAGAGAGGTGTACTGTTTTCCCTCCTTGTAAATCCCACATTTGATGATGGACCACAGGTTCTCAATGGGGTTCAGATCAGGTGAACAAGGAGGCCATGTCATTACTTTTTTTTATTTAATACCCTTTCTTGCCAGCCACGCTGTGGAGTACTTTGACACGTGTGATGGAGCATTGTCCTGCATGAAAATCATGTTTTTCTTGAAGGATGGTGACTTTTTCCTGTACCACTGCTTGAAGAAGGTCTCTTCCATAATCTGGCAGTAGGACTGGGAGTTCAGCTTGACTCCATCCTCAATCCGAAAAGGCCCCACAAGCTCATCTTTGATGATACCACCCCAAACCAGTACTCCACCACCACCTTGCTGGCGTCTGAGTCGGACTGGAGCTCCCTGCACTTTACCAATCCAGCCACGGGCTCTTCCATCTGGCCCATCAAGACTCACTCTCATTTCAGCAGTCCATAAAACCTTAGAAAAATCTTTCTTGAGATATTTATTGGCACAGTCTTGACGTTGCAGCTTGTGTGTCTTGTTCAGTGGTCATCGTCTTTCAGCCTTTCTTACCTTGGCCATGTCTCTGGGTATTGCACACCTTGTGCTTTTGGGCACCCCAGTGATGTTGCAGCTCTGAAATATGGCCAATCTTGTGGCAAGTGGCATCTTGGCAGCTGCACGCTTAACTTTTCTCAGTTCATGGGCAGTTATTTTGCACCTTTGTTTTTCCACACGCTTCTTTTGTTTGATGATCACGCTTCAGAAGCTTTGCAACTTTAAGAGTGCTGCATCCCTCTGCTAGATATCTCTCTATTTTGGACTTTTCAGAGTCTGTCAAATCCTTCTTTTGGCCCATTTTGACAAAGAAAAGGAAATTGACTAATAATTATGCACACCTGATATAGAGTGTTGATGTCATTAGACCACACACCTTCTCATTACAGAGTTGTACATTACCTAATATGCCTAATCTGTAGTAGGCTTTCGAGCCTATACAACTTGGAGTAAGACAACATGCATAAAGAGGATGATGTGGTCCAAATACTCATTTGCCTAATAATTCTGCACTCCCGGGATGTGTTAGACACATAACAAGTGTATACACATGATAATGATTGATTAATAAGCAAAAAAAAAATTTTATTTATTTGGTAACGTTATTTTAAATCCAATTTTTTTTTTTATTATATCCTAACAGTATCAGGAAAGATGAGGAGGCAGACCGCGCTGATAAAGACAACCCACCAGAGGATCCAGGCAAATCAGCGCCAGATCCGCTACCTTATTCAGCAAAATGTGCTGCTGGAGCAGCAGCAATTAAAAAATATCGAGAAGCTGGAGCGCCTTCAGAAGCTCAATCAGAGTTATATCTGAAATTATGTTTTTATTAATAAATATTATTTTTTGGAAATGTTTCATTTCTTTTTGAGATAGATTTGTAGGTTTTTCAACACATCTAACTTAACATCAAACAAATCAACATCAACACATTTAACTTCATAATAAGCAAAAACATTTTATACTATTATTTTATTTAACAGTAACCTAGGACAAACTAAAGCACACGACACAGACACGACGAACACAAAATAAACAGTTGAAAAATGAACATAACAAAAGCAACAATATATATATATATACAAAGAGAGAGAGAGGGAGAGCAAGAAAGAGAGAGAATGCAGATGAGCTCTTGCCGACAGCCCAATGGTTGCAGTATAAATGCCGCAAAACAGTGTTTAACATAAGGTTCATTGTTATAGTTACACTTGCTGTTTAGATCCGGTCTGGTAGCTTGTAGCGGAGGCTGTTGGTGGATCCGCTGTGCCAGAGAGGTCATGAAGCTTTACTCAGCATGGAGGCAGCAGCAGGAGTATTAAAATATAATATAACTAGACAATGCATTTCCTGAGGAAAATGCGAGTGGGAATGCTGAATAGCTTAATTGGTGAGCCCCTTGCCAAAGACATTCACCATAACCACTACACTATCTTTAGGACACACAGCTTCTTTCTCTATCTGCAAAGTATAGCGTATGCTGACTTCCTGGTCGCCCCTCCCCCCTCAATAGGTTTCCCCTCCCCCCCAGGTCAGTGAGGAGGAATATTGCACTGAGGTCAGGAAAGTGATTTATAGAAAGAAATAACATTACAAACGCTTTTAATTCACAGATCTAATACATGATTTAAGCCTCCAAACAAAGCTTAATAAATCCTCAAACGTACATGCAATTGATACAACGACTACACCGTTTGAAATACACGGCCCTTGTAAACGCATCGATATGAAATTTATGTAGATAAACTTAAAAATGTGGCCATGTCTGCGATTTAGAAAAGAGCGTCTTTGTGAGTTCTGCAGCAACATTTTTTAGATAATTTAACATGAGAGTCTATGAGACATAATTTCTGGCTGTTGCTCCAATAACTAAAACTAAAATACGTATCGCAGACTTGATCACATTGCCATAAACCAGACAAGCATAGCTACGTTTTGATATAAAAATTGTGTATGAAAAGTAGATCTTGTGGGCGTGAGACCAATTTGTTTCCCCTTTTTGTAAAGATATTTTTAATTACAAAGATCTAGAATGTTAAGGTCACATGACAGACTCTAAATCCCCTCCATAGGATTACATTATAACCTATCGCATTTTTGTGAAAAATTCGCAAAACGTAAATTGCGTTTTCACCAAAAAATTGTAAACGCTAACTATCTGAAAAGTCATAGCCGGATAGCTAAATATTTTGTGACCGCTTTACAGTTTTTTCAGTGTCTGTAAGTGAAAGTATGAAGTAGCTGAAACTTTTGGCAGGGCATGTGAATTCAAAGGGGAAAAGGATGTTCTCATTGACTTCAATGTTAAAAAAAGGGTCTTAAAAGCTAAAAATTTATAAAAGTGTAAAAAGTAGGAAAAAACTTGAACAAGTCCCATCATTTGCTGAAAGAGACGAACATTTTTACAGTTGAATGGTCTCAATAGCTGAAAGTATGCCGAAGTTACGCTGAACCAAAAAACGTAAGGAATAATAAGATTACTAAATTTACGGATATCAATACTGGAAATGTTTATTAAAGCATTCACACTAATTAAGATTAATACATTTACGGGTATCCATACTAGGAATGCTTATTAAAGCATTCCCACTAAGTATCACACAGGCACGATTTACAAGCAGTAGTGGTAATAGTAATACATAGCATAAAAACACTTGGGGAATACTTTACAGCATTAGTAGTGGTCATAATAGTCAATAGTGTACCAAAAAATTGGGACACAGGTGTCTTGACTGAGCTGTAATAGTAGTAGTAGACATTGACAATACAGTGTCAAATCACTCGGGCAAGAGGTGCCATGATGAACAGCAGTCTTAATAAGAGTATATAGGGTGTGAAATAACTGCTGACATAGGTGTCTTGACTGGGCAGCAGAAGCAGCAGTAGTAGTATTAACAGTAGTAGTTGATACAGAGTCATATCACATGGGCAGGAGGTGCCATGATGTACAGCAGTCTTAATAAGAGTATATAGGGTGTGAAATAACTGCTGACATAGGTGTCTTGACTGGGCAGCAGAAGCAGCAGTAGCAGTATTAACAGTAGTAGTTGATACAGAGTCATATCACATGGGCAGGAGGTGCCATGATGTACAGCAGTCTTAATAAGAGTATATAGGGTGTGAAATAACTGCTGACATAGGTGTCTTGACTGGGCAGCAGAAGCAGCAGTAGCAGTATTAACAGTAGTAGTTGATACAGAGTCATATCACATGGGCAGGAGGTGCCATGATGTACAGCAGTCTTAATAAGAGTATATAGGGTGTGAAATAACTGCTGACATAGGTGTCTTGACTGGGCAGCAGAAGCAGCAGTAGCAGTATTATCAGTAGTAGTTGATACAGAGTCATATCACATGGGCAGGAGGTGCCATGATGTACAGCAGTCTTAATAAGAGTATATAGGGTGTGAAATAACTGCTGACATAGGTGTCTTGACTGGGCAGCAGAAGCAGCAGCAGTAGTATTAACAGTAGTACTTGATACAGAGTCATATCACATGGGCAGGAGGTGCCATGATGTACAGCAGTCTTAATAAGAGTATATAGGGTGTGAAATAACTGCTGACATAGGTGTCTTGACTGGGCAGCAGAAGCAGTAGTAGTAGTATTAACAGTAGTACTTGATACAGAGTCATATCACATGGGCAGGAGGTGCCATGATGTACAGCAGTCTTAATAAGAGTATATAGGGTGTGAAATAACTGCTGACATAGGTGTCTTGACTGGGCAGCAGAAGCAGCAGTAGTAGTATTAACAGTAGTAGTTGATACAGAGTCATATCACATGGGCAGGAGGTGCCATGATGTACAGCAGTCTTAATAAGAGTATATAGGGTGTGAAATAACTGCTGACATAGGTGTCTTGACTGGGCAGCAGAAGCAGCAGTAGCAGTATTAACAGTAGTAGTTGATACAGAGTCATATCACATGGGCAGGAGGTGCCATGATGTACAGCAGTCTTAATAAGAGTATATAGGGTGTGAAATAACTGCTGACATAGGTGTCTTGACTGGGCAGCAGAAGCAGCAGTAGCAGTATTAACAGTAGTAGTTGATACAGAGTCATATCACATGGGCAGGAGGTGCCATGATGTACAGCAGTCTTAATAAGAGTATATAGGGTGTGAAATAACTGCTGACATAGGTGTCTTGACTGGGCAGCAGCAGCAGCAGAAGCAGCAGTAGTAGTATTAACAGTAGTAGTTGATACAGAGTCATATCACATGAGCAGGAGGTGCCATGATGAACAGCAGTAGGAATAGGAGTATATAGAGTGTCAAATAACTGCTGACATAGGTGTATTGACTGGGCGGCAGCAGCAACAGCAGAAGCAGCAGTAGTAGTATTAACAGTAGTAGTTGATACAGAGTCATATCACATGGGCAGGAGTTGCCATGATGTACAGCAGTCTTAATAAGAGTATATAGAGTGTGAAACAACTGCTGACATAGGTGTATTGACTGGACGGCAGCAGCAGCAGAAGCAGCAGTAGTAGTATTAACAGTAGTAGTTGATACAGAGTCATATCACATGGGCAGGAGGTGCCATGATGAACAGCAGTAGGAATAAGAGTATATAGAGTGTTAAACAACTGCTGACATAGGTGTATTGACTGGGCGGCAGCAGCAGCTGAAGCAGCAGTAGTAGTATTAACAGTAGTAGTTGATACAGAGTCATATCACATGGGCAGGAGTTGCCATGATGTACAGCAGTCTTAATAAGAGTATATAGGGTGTGAAATAACTGCTGACATAATTGTCTTGACTGATCCAAAGGAGTCATGGGAGAAAATCATGTGGTCAGATGAGACTATAATATAATTTTTTGATCATAATTTCACTAACCGTGTTCGGAGGAAGAATAATGATGAGTACCATGCCAAGAACGCCATCCCTAATGTGAAGCATGGGGGTGGTAGCATCATGCTTTGGTGGTGTTTTTCTGCACATGGGACAGGGTGACTGCACTGTATTAAGGAGAGGATGACCGGGGCCATGTATTGCAAGATTTTGGGCAACAACCTCCTTCCCTGAGTTAGAGCTTTGAAGATGGGTCGAGGCTGGGTCTTCCAACATGAGAATGACCCAAAGCACACAGCCAGGATAACCAAGGATTGGCTCTGTAAGGAGCATATCAAGGTTCTGGCGTGGCCTAGCCAGTCTCCAGACCTAAACCCAATAGAGAATCTTTGGAGGGAGCTCAAACTCCGTGTTTCTCAGCGATAGCCCAGAAACATGACTGATGTAGAGAAGATCTGTGTGGAGGAGTGGGCCAAAATCCCTCCTCCAGTGTGTGCAAAGCTGGTGTAAAACTACAAGAAATGTTTGACCGCTGTAATTGCAAAGAAAGCCTACTGTACCAAATATTAACATTGATTTTCTCTGATGTTGAAATAGTTATATTCAGCACTGTAAATACATCAGGTCCGGGGCTTCATCAGGGAATGCATGGCAAGGGACCCTTCAGCGCCCTGAACCGACGACGGGTGCCAGAAAGTCACCGCCGATCCAGGACTCATTCATCTTTATGAATGTGAGTCTGTCCACGGAGTCTGTGGACAGACGGGTCCTCTTGTCCGTGACCACCCCACCTGCCGCGCTGAATGTCCGCTCAGATAGTACGCTGGAGGGGGGGCAAGACAATAACTCCAGCGCATACTGAGCGAGCTCGCGGCAGGTGTCCAATCTGGCAACCCAGTACTCCATGGGGTCGTCGGTGCTCATACTGTCAGAAGCACCGACGGACGCCATGTAGTCTGCCACCATGTGGGCCAGCCGCTGGTGGTGACTGCTGCTGCTGCTGCTGGTGGTGGTACTGGGTCGCTCGGTTTGGAAGAACATCCTCATCTCTTCCATTAGGTCCCCTGCTCGGCTGCAGCTGGGTGCAGCCACCTGCTGGGTGAGATGAGGGGGGACAACTGGAGGCCGGGGAGTTGCCTGCTCCAACCGTCTGACAATGGCTGCCTGCAGTTCCTCCATCCGGTGCTGCCTCCGGCTGGCTGGGATGAACTGCTCCAGTTTCCCCTTGCACCTGGGATCCAAAAGGGTGGCCATCCAGAAATCATCCCTCGTCTTGATGGTCTTAACCCGGGGGTCCCTCCTGAGGCATCTCAGCATGTGGGCAGCCATGGGGAAGAGCACAGCCCGCTGTGACTCCTCAATGCTGGCCAGGTGAATGAGGTGCGACTCTTCTTCCCTGAGGCGCTGCTGGTCAAACTCAGACATGCCCAACCCCCGGACTATCGGTGCCCCCAACACCGGCTCTCCCTCCTGACCAGGCCCTGACTCCGGGACGACACGAGCAACCACCTCCTCCTCCTCTTCATCATCATCCTCCTCCTCCTCCTCCTCCTCCTGGTCCTGGCCCTGGTCTCGGTGGAGCATTGCTGACTCCTCCTGCTCCACCAAGGCACTCTCCCCAGCCTCGAGCAGGCGATCTAGTGTCCTCTCCAGCATGAACAGTATTGGCAGCACGCTATTGAGGCCAATTTGCTCACTGCTGACCATCTTGGTCGCCTGCTCGAAGGAGGACAACACTTGGCAGACCTGGTTTATCTGCCCCCACTCCGCACAGGCGATGAAAGGGAGTTGTGGTGAAGCCCTCTGAGTGCCTAGTTCCATCAGGTACTCCCTCACCGCCCTTTGCTGCTCCCACAACCTCTTCAGCATGTGGAGGGTGGAGTTCCACCGCGTCACACTGTCCACAATCAGCCTGTGAAGGGGCAGATTGTACTTCCGCTGCAATTTGGACAGGGACGCGGTAGCGGTTGGGGAGCGCCTGAAGTGGCTGGCAATCCTACGCGCCTTTGCCACAATGTCACTCAACCCTGGATAAGTGCGCAGGAACTTCTGCACCACCAGGTTGAGGACATGTGCCAGACAGGGCACGTGCGTCAGACTGCCAGCATGGAGGGCGGCGAGTAGGTTGCTGCCGTTATCGCAGACAACCATACCTGGCTGGAGCCTTCGGGGTGTCAGCCACTTCTGGACCTGAGCTTGAAGTGCTTTCAGCACTTCTTCTGCAGTGTGTCTCCGGTCCCCTAAACTAACAAGCTGGAGCACGGCCTGACAGCGCACGTGCCCCACACTTGAGTAGCTACGGGGGCGCTTGCTGGGAGGCTCAGCAGCTGCGGAGACAGTGGCTTGAGGGAGACCAGCAGTTCTCCCCTGGACACCCCGGGGCGGCACCACAAGATCGGTTGCCGACGATCCCTCACCGACGCCTCGGAGGGAAACCCAATGGGCCGTGAAGCTGATGTAGCGTCCCTGCCCATGCCTGCTGGTCCAGCCATCCATTGTCAGATGAACCCTGTCGCTGACAGCGTGATCCAGCGACAGGGTTACATTCTGCACAATGTGCTGGTGTAGGGCAGGGACACCAGTCCTGGCAAAGAAATGGCGGCTGGGGACACGCCATTGGGGTTGGGCCTGCTCCAACATCTGCCTGAAGGGGTTGCTGTCAACTATGTTGAAGGGCAGCAGATGTTGGGCAATAACCCTTGCCAGGAGCCCATTGAGGGAACGCACACGTCGGTCTCCAGGGGGGAAGGGAGTGGTGCGGTCAAAGGCGTCTGAAATCGACGCCTGGCGCCGGACGGCAGTGCGGGACACAGACGTGGAGGGTGCTGTGGAAGTAGAGGTCTGGCTGCCGGTACCAGTACCTCTACTAGAGGGAGCGGGGGGCATGACCTGCTGGAAACAGATGAAGATGTGGCAGGGGCTGCTGTACCCTGCTCACTTGTGGTGGTGGCGCTGCTACCACCACCACGCTTCATCTCGTCATACAACGCCCAGTGGTTTATCCTCAGGTGCTGGTTCAGGGCTGTGGTACCCACCCGAGCCAAACACTTCCCTCTCTTCACCCTCACTTTACAAATCCGGCAGATGGCCACGGTAGGGTTGTCTGCCACCAGGGTAAAGAAATTCCAGACAGGTGACTTCAGCACCGCCCTCCTGTCAGATGGGGTGACGCTTACTTGCACCTGCTGGGATTCGGTGCGCACAGGTGGAGCTGCCTGCTGCTGCTGCTGCTGCTCCTCCTCCTGACACCTCCTGCTGCCATCACCAGTGGAGACCCTGACGATGGTCTCCCTGGTGGTGACCTGGCGCACCGTTTCACCAGGGTGCCTACCTTCCCCGTCGTCACTGACGTAGTGAGCCGACGCGTCAGATGGCAACCATGATGGGTCACCCTCTTCGCCCCCAGAGATGTCAGACCAAGGGCTGAGATGTGTTGGTCTGAGGGAACCACGTGACATGGAGCCTCTAGCCTGGCTCCGCTGTCCCCTCACCCACGCCTGGGTCTGACTAGGTGCTGCTGTTTCCTGCACCAAAACAGCAGCACCAGTTTGAAGGGATGTCTCTGGGATACTGCCAGCAGGTATCCCATCCTCCTCATCCATCCCTTCAAAAAGGTCCTGACCATCAGGACAGAGCTGGAGGTCTGCCTGATGCATGGCCTCCCCCAAGAGATCCCTATCACTGTCGCTGTCGAACAGTAAGATGCTGGACTCTTGGGGGCTGGGGGGGGGTAGTACAGGCAACGGTGTAATGGTGGTACTACTGTGAGTCGGGACCGACGACTCAGTGGCACTGCTGTGCCCCATGTAGTCCACCACTACTTGAGCCTGAGATGGCAATATCGGGCGGCTGCCCGATGGGAAGAACTCCCGGATCAGGCGTACTCCCCTTGCACCCGATCCTCTACCACTAGTAGGGGCACGAGAGGTACCCCGTGCTGGCAGCGATCCAGCACTGGGAGTAACTCCCCTACCCCTGCTGCCACGGCCACGGATGCCGCTCATAATTGCTGATATGTGTGTGGGGGGGTTAAACTTTATTGGGGGGGAAAATGTGAACAAAATGTGTTTTTGTGTTTTTTTTACAAGACAGGCACGCAGACAAAGACGTACACAGACAGCTACTAAACTATAAGAAAAGTAGTACACCAGACAAGGACTACAAAATTAAAGAAAAAAAAAAAAAGCACTAAACAAACACTAACTTTTTTTTTTTTTTTTTTTTTTAAACACAAAACACAGACACTAAACACACACTAAGCTAAGCTAGATGAAATAAATGTACACTAACAGTGTGTACACTTACTACACAAAATTTAACTAAACTGAACACAAAACTTAGCTTTTATAAAAGCTCTTTAGGGAAAACTAAACAAAATTTGAACTGAGATGCCTATCAAATATCACTGAACAGCGAACCTGCAAGATCTAACAGTAACACAAGATGAACAAAACTTAGCTTTTAGAAAAGCTCTTTTATAAAGCTCAGCAAAACGTGTTCTGAAATCTCTTGCAAATATAACTGAACAGGGAGGATTGCAGGATCAAACAGTAACACAAATGAAAAAAACAGCACAAAACAGCACAAAACGTAGCTTTGAAAAAAGCTCTTGGGTCTATTGCTTTGAAAAAAGCAGTTGATATACTGGAAAAGATCCACTGGAATCACTAAATAGCAATGCTGGTGATGATCTAAATCAATCAAGAACAAAGACACAGGAAACCAGGAACACAGAAACAGCCTCCACACTCTATAGCCAGCTTCTGAATCTGCAATGAAATGGTGCTGGGAGTGAGCTTATATAATGTCCATGCAGGCAGGTTCCTATTGGTTGCTAACCTGTGACGAGTGTGGAAGGAGAACTCTGATTGGCTCTGATGCAAAAGGGCGGAGCAAATAATCGCGCAATATTCCTATTGCCGAATATTCGCATTGCGATTATTCGGCAATATAAAATGATCGCTTCAGCTACTCGGCCCAATGGCTCTAATCATACCAGCAATGCTTTCAGACGTCTATGGAGATCACTAGGATGTGATCTGTTTTAAAAATGAAACTGTAAAAATCGCTCTGATGCGGAAGATCGGGGCGAGGAAAATAATCGCGCGATATTGCGTTTGCCGAATAATCGCATTGCGATCTTTCTGGAAAATTCAATGAACGCTTCAGCTACTCGGCCCAGGGTCTCTAATGATACCAGCAATGCTTTTAGACGTCGATGGAGATATCTAGGATGTGATCTGATTAAAAAAAAAAATTGTAAAAAATCGAATATTCGGAATTGCGAATATTCACCGCGAATTTCGAAATATAGCGCGATTTCTCGAATATGCTATATTCGAGTCGAATATTCGCAATGCGAATATTCGTGAGCAACACTAGTGGTAGGGACAATTATTAACTCCAGGTTAGATTATGCAAATTCCCTCTACCTCGGACTCCCAAAATACCAGCTTGCCCATCTCCAAGTCGTCCAGAACACGGCGGCACGACTGGTGACAGGGAAAAAAATGATGGGAACCAATCACCCTGTCCCTGAGATCCCTCCATTGGCTGCCTGTAAAGGACCGAGTCACATTCAAGGCCCTATGCCTGACGCACAAATGTGTACACGGAAGCGCTCCCCAATATCTAAGTGAGAAAGTAAAACACAAAAACCCCAATCGAGTTCTTCGATCAATTAACCAAAAATAACTAGAA
Source organism: Rana temporaria (assembly GCF_905171775.1). NCBI lineage: Eukaryota > Metazoa > Chordata > Amphibia > Anura > Ranidae > Rana > Rana temporaria. The sequence continues at coordinate 533,057,692 of NC_053489.1, forward strand.
ATCCCCAAAGCCCGCTACAAGACCAAAGGAGAACGTCGATTTGCAGTCCAAGGACCTCGACTATGGAATGCACTACTGCCTAAAATCCGAACGGAAATTGATCACCTGGCCTTCAGAAGAAAACTCAAGACCCACCTATTTTGAGGATTAACAGAGGGAAAATGGATGCCAAGCGCCTAGAGGTGATTCAGTTCACATTTGTATCGCTATATAAGTTATTCACTCACTCACTCACTCACTCACTCACTACAGGAAACATGTGTTCAGCCCTAGCCACTAATAGGTTGAAACCAATTAGTAGATGGGATGACCAGTGTGAGATCCAAGATAAGGAACACCAGTGTATCCAAATATACCTGAAAAAACTTAACCCTAAACCACTAAATCGCTCAAAAGATGTCAAAAATGTAAACAGTTTGTACAAAAAAACGTATGAATATGTGTGTGTACCTAAAGAAAGTGTGAAGACACAACGGTCCAAATTCCAACGGTGACTGGTGTTGTGGAGAAACCCCTCTGTGTCCACGAATACAACCTTAACATGGGAGGGGTGGACCTCAACGACCAGTTGATGGTGCCGTACTTAATTGCCCATAAGGCCAGACGCTGGTACAAAAAAGTGTCTGTATACTTATTCCAATTGGCTCTGTTCAACGCTTATGTGCTAAACAAAGTGTCAGGAACAACTGGATCCTTCCTTAAATTCTAGGAAGAGATCATCACAGCCCTTCTGTTTCCAGAAGGTGCTGTCGCCCAACTTCCCAATCCAAATTCAGTGAGCCGGCTGCATGAGAGGCATTTTCCGTATGTCCTCCCTGGTACCCCTACCAAACGATCACCCCAAAGAAGATGTCGTGTCTGTAGAAAACGTGGATATAGGTGTGATGCCCGCTATTATTGTCCCTCCTGTCCTGGCCATCAACCTGATCTTTGCAACGGTGTTTCGAAAGCTACCACACACTAGTGGAGTATTAGTGTAGGGTACAGCATGGCACAGTCTAGGGTACACTTTCACAGGGTCTCCAAAGATGCCATCGCATTTTGAGAGACCTGAACCTGAAATGGTTACAGTTGCAGCTAAGGCTCGTACACACGATAGGTTAAGCCGATGAAAACGGTCTGATGGACCGTTTTCATCGGTCCAAACCGATCGTGTGTGGGCGCCATAGGTTATTTAACCTTCTGTTAAAAAAAAGCAAACTCGCTTTAAAATTTAACCAATGGATTGCTAACCGATAGGTCAAAACCGACCGTTAGTATGCAAAACCATCGGTTAAAAACCTGCGCATGCTCAGAATCAGGTTGACGCATGCTTGGAAGCATTGAACCTCGTTTTTTTCAGCACGTCGTTGTGTTTTACGTCACCGCGTTCCGACACGGTCGGTTATTTAACCTATGGTTTGTAAGCGCGACGGACCATCAGTCAGCTTTATCGGTTAACCTAAGACAACTGTCCTTCAGACCGTTTTCATCGGATGGACTGATCGTGTGTACGAGGCTTAACAGTTGCAAATAAAACTTTTTTTTAAAATATATAAAATAAAAAAGCCAAAAATAGTTGTTGTTTTATTGTTCTCTCTCTATTCTCTCTCTATTGTTCTCTCTTTATTGTTCTGCTCGTTCTACTCTTTTTTAACTGCAGTGTTTTATTGCTACTATGTTTTATCATGTTTGCTTTTCAGGTATGTAATTATTTTATACTTTACTGTTTACTGTGTTTTATTGTTAACCATTATTTTCTTTTCAGGTGCGCCATTCAGCTGCAGCACTGATTCATTTATCTTGACAGCAACATCGTTTTCTCTCACAATACGTAAATCAGCGACTCCAGCGCTTTAGGAGGTGATTTCACCACCACAGTTAAAAAAACGGTGCATGTATACGCCCATCATTAGAAGTGGATGAATGCAGGGCGGTATTCTAATGGTGGGCATACCCACTGATCAATCTCTTTTTTCGTTCAGCCCACAGGTTGTATGAAAAAAAAAAACATTACAATATATGCCCAACAAGGAACAGCAACGTACTGGTATGTTGCCAGACTTTAGGTGGTTATACCAGAATGATAAAGATTTGTGTGCAATTCCACGCAAAGGAATGTACGGGGCAGAGAAAAAGAAAAGATATTAAGAGAGAACTGCTGCCCCTACAGAATACTGCCAACTAGGTGGAGTACAGATAAATGAGAATAATAAAGTGTAGATGTGGTGCTGTTCCTTATAGAAGAGCTATATCCTATGGTGATTAATGTGCTTGAAATAAATAAAGTGACAAGTGTTGTAAACCCCTGAATAGATGAAATGTGTATCAACATTTGTTGAGGTAAATAGTATTTGTGTTGCACCCTCTGCAGAGTGCACAAAATAATGATTACTGTGTGCTACCTAGTGCTGGTGGTTAATAGATAGCTTCCTGAGTGTTAATAGTTACTGCTAATTGTACCACATGTGTTAGTAAAATGACAAGGGTTTGACCCCCTGTGATAAAGTGCACTAAGTGTTAAATATGTGAAATCATTTATGCCAAACAATTAATTAAAATTGATGCATGACACCTATGATAAAAAACTAAAATTCTATGCATTAAGGTGAAAAAACATCCGATGATTAGCGTCTCCCCAGAGCCCCCGTTTACTTACCTGACCCCTCAAAAGTCCTATGCCGTGAACGCGCTGGCTTCTGAATGCGCTGGGTTCTGGGCTCATTCATTGGTTGATTGAAAGCAGCGCAGCCATTGGCTCAAGACGTAGCGCGCTGGGGGGCAGGGCCGAGTGATACAGTGAGCGGCTATAACCACTGGCTGTATCACGGGAGCACGCTCGCAAGAACTAACCACGGTGGATAGTTCTTGTGGGGAAGAGCCGAGACAGCCGACGAGGGACCCCAGAAGACCAGGTTCAGGGCCACTCTGTGCAAAACGAGCTGCACAGTGGAGGTAAGTATAACATGTTTGTTATTTAAAAAAAAAAATATTTCCTTTAGTGTTCTATTTAGGGTTGTGCCAAGAATCAGTACTAGGATCGGTATCAGGACTGATACAGAGCATTTGCGCAAGTACTGTACTTTTACTCGCAAAAATGCTCCCGATGCCTGACCCGATACCTGGTCGGCGGGCAGAGTCTGCGAGCATAGAGGGTAGGCGGAGTCTGCAAGCGTAGAGGGCGGGCGGAGTCTGCGAGCGTAGAGGGTGGGCGGAGTCTGCGAGCGGAGAGGGCGGGCAGTGTGGGCTGGACGCATAGGCGGAGTCAGTCAGGCGGAGAGCGAGTCCTCAGCTAGGTAAGCTGGCATAGTGCAGTGTCTTCTTCCGGTTGGCATCACTACGGTGGTGGAGCGCACGCCAACTAATGAGCGGACACCGGGTGGCTGCAGACTCCTGCCTGGTGATTCATGCTGTTATCCTTAGTGCCGGGAAAAAGCACCTCCAGATGTAAGCAGTGACTTTGGAATTTGTTTTATATGTTTGAGAGGAGGCTATAAATGAAAAGGTTGAAACAAGGAAAAACACATATGTGGAGTCCGTGTTCCACGCACCCCGAAAAGGCAAAAACAAAAATGGGAAGGTCCCCCAGTGGGGTTTTTTTGCGGCATGATGTTCTCGAGTAGTTGGATAATATTGAAGTTAAAATCTTTACTTGGTTTCAACATTGAATTACAATAAAATATACAACATGGTTGGAGCATTTGTAAAAAAGTGTAGATAATATACATATAGTACACTCTGATTATACATGAATACAGAAATAACAGCATCAACAATCAACAATCAACAACAATACAATACATGTTACATCGTAGTTCAATTGGTTTCCGTATGAGTACCCCGACGCATTTCGACCTAAACTGTCACGGTCTTCTTCAGGGGAATTGTACTCACTCAAGGGTTAATGAATTAACATGTAATCAGAGATGGTTGCTAAGAAGTAAAAATGATCCGAAGACCCCCATAACAAGAGAACCCCTGTTCCGCTTGACGGGAACCCACCAAACCAGGCTTGCAAGGAGTCACAAGTGTGGACCATAGGGGGGAGGAGACGACCGGATGACACATGGGCTCCATCCTAATGTATGTGTGGAGGGAGCTGTCCCAGGATCACCTAGTGACCCCATTTTGGAAAGTAGACACCCCAAGCTATTTGCTGAGAGGCATGGAATATTTGGAATGGAATATTTTATATTTTGCCACAAGTTTTGGGAAAACTCACAAAATTGTACATTCTGCTGCTGATACCACATGTGTGAGACTTTTTGGAAGCCTAGCTGTGTACAGGACCCTGAAAACCAATCACCGCCTTTAGGCTTTCTAAGGGCGTGAAATGGTGATTTCCCTATCTTACTACCTATCACAGTTTCGGAGGCCGTGAAGTGTCAAGATAGCACAAAACACCTCCAAATGACCCAATTTTGAAAAGTAGACACCAAGCTATTTGCTAAGAGGCATGGTGAGTAATTTGCAGCTCTCATTTGTATTTGAAAATAAAGAAAGAAAATGCCTCTTAGCAAATACCTTGGGGTGTCTACTTTCCAAAATGGGGTCATTTGGAGGGGGGGGGGGGGGTTGTGCTATCTTGGCATTTCATGGCTTCTGAAACTGTGCTAGGTAGTGAGGAGTGAAATCACCATTTTACGTCCTTAGAAATCCTGAAGGCACTGATTGGATTTTGGGGTTCTGTACGCGGCTAGGCTCCTAAAAAGTCCCACACGTGATATCCCCATACTCAGGAGAAGCAGCAGAATTTATTGGCATGGCATGTGTGAGTAATATATCATTTCAGTAACAACTTTGTGTAACTTTTTATTTTATTTTTGTAATTTTTCAATCACTTGTGCCAAAAAATATAAAATATTCAATGTGCTCATCATGCTTCTCAGCAAATTCCTTGGGGTCTACTTTCCAAAATAGGGTCATTTGGGGGGTTTTGTACTGCCCTGCCATTTTAACACCTCAAAAAATGAGACAGGCTAAACCAAGGGTGCCCAACCAGTGGCCTGGGGGCCACATGTGGCCCGCGGAGCCCTCTGATGTGGCCCATGACCTCCTGTTCTGGAATAGCAGGTTGACATAAGCCGATGCTTCATGTACAGCGCCAACTCCTGTCACAGGTGTTGTGATACCAATGAATGGAAGACTGTTATTAAAGGTAAGTTTGATGCCGCGTACACATGACCGTTTTTCGGGTTGTAAAAAATGACGTTTTTAAGGGTCTAGAAAAAACAACGTTTTTTTCAACCCGATCATTAAAACGGCCTTGCCTACACACGATCGTGAAAAAAAAATGCTCTAACAAAGCACGGTGACGTACAACACGTACAACAGCTCTATAAAGGGGAATTTCCATGCGGATGGCGCCACCCTTTGGGCTGCTTTTGCTGATTTAGTGTTAGTAAAAGACGATTTGCGCTTTTCAGTCTGTTACAGCGTGATGAATGTACTTACTCCATAACAAACGCTAGTTTTACCAGAACGAGCGCTCCCATCTCATAACTTGCTTCTGAGCATGCACGTTTTTTTCACGTCGTTAAAGCCCACACACAACCATTTTTACGACGTAAAAAAGGACAACGTTAAAAACGACGTGAAAAGTTAGAGCATGTTCGAAATTCTTAATGCCCATTTTTACATCGTGAAAAATGCTCTGGAGCCCACACACGATCGTTTTTAATGACATTAAAAAAACTTAATTTTTTACAACCCGAAAAACAGTCGTGTGTACCCTGCATAATACTAAAATCAGTGTATATATGGACATATCTGTTCTGCAGTGGTTACTGGGCTGCTTTCATAATAGAAGTCTATGGCAAAGTGCAGCTAACCGCAGGAAAGCCACAGGTGCACTGCGTTGCACCCTTGGTGTGGGTATATCGAAGTGAATCAGTGTAAAAGCAGCCTTAGGCCCCTTTGACACAATCAGTCCGACCCAATTGGACCCTTCGTTTACACTTTTTGAGCCACAGATGTAAACAGACTTGTGGTTGTTTACACACCTACCTCTAATTCGATCCACAAAAAAAAACCCAGAAGGGAGGATCCACCCCCTTCCATCTGGGTAGATTGGATTGGAGGACCAATAGAGTAGAGTGGGCTGTGCCCCTGTCTGCTCTGCATATGCAGAGTGGACATGGGCCTGTCATCTGCCCGCTCCATTCATTGTGGCCTGCGACCGGTTACCAAGTCGCTTCAGTGGACCTCGCCCTTCAAAAGGTTGGGCACCCCTGGGCTAAACTAAAAGCTATGTAAATTTCAGAAAATGTAAATCCGCAGAGGTGATCAAATTCCACCAAAAGAAAGTTCTATTTGTGGGGGAAAAAAAAAGATGCAAATTTTATTTGGTTACAGCATTGCATGACCGTGCAATTATCAGTTGAGGCGACGCAGTGCCAAATTTTTTAAAAAGTGCTCTGGTCGGGGGTAAAATCTTCCGGGGCTGAAGTGGTTAAACACCACTGAGTTTTTCATTTTTTGCTAAACAACAAAAAAAAGACTGTCATTTTTTAAAACAAAATGTTTTCTTAGTTTGTTATAACATTTTACACATAAGTAATTTTTCTTCTTCACTGATGATGCTATACTGATAGGCTGCACTGATGGGCTCTGATAGACAGCACTGATAAGCTGCACTGATGGGCAATTATAGGCAGCACTGATGGGCACTGATAGGCAGCACTGATATGGGGCACTGATATGCTTCACTGATGGTGTTATACCTGAAGAGTTCCACATGTACTGGCCCTTTAAGGCTGGCTCCACCCTGCAGTGATGACAAGGGTCAAGGGGCATAGTAGCCATCTTAGAGAGAGCACATGTAGGAAGCAGAAAACCTGTACTGTCCTGAAATGCATGTTGCAGTGTACAGCCTGTACTGAAATAAACATCCATTGTTCCAGACCAGAGTCTTGTGTCTCTCACAACACAGAGGTTATAACAGATGGGCTGCACTGATGGGCATCACTGATAGGTGACACTGGAATTGATAGGTGGCACTAATGGGCCCTGATAGGCGGCACTGATGAGCTGCACTGATAGACAGCACTAATGGTTACTGATAGGCGGATTTTATGGGCACTGATAAGGCCACACCGATGAGGCAGCACTGATGGGCTGCAATGATAGACAGCATTGATGGGCACTGTCAGGCGGAACTTATGGGCACTGATAAGGCAGCACCGATGAGGCAGCACTGATAGGGGGCACTGATATGTGGCACTAATAGGCAGCACTGATAAGCTGCACTGATGAACTGCACTGATGGCCGCAAGAGGCCGTTCTGCAAGGCTTACTGTCTGTATTGGGCCTATTATTCAGCTGTCTGGTGTCTGCAAGGCAATGTAGCGGCTGGCGGTTGGCAGCCAGTAATTGTGTCTAGAATCAATTTTTCGAGCCGATATTATGGTAGGGGCCTGGAGCTGCAGCTCCAATAGCCTCTACGTTAATCCAGCCCTGTTTAAGACAAATACTTTAGTTATGGGTTATTATCATACAATTCACAACAGTCTTAAAGTCCTAAATTAAAAAAATGTATCTATGTTGTACATCTCTGCAATACATTTGTCAGTCAAAGTATTACTCCAAAAGCACTAAAAACTGAAAAATGGCCTGGTAATGAAGGGAGTAAAACATGCATTGAGGTGGTTACAGACACTGTACATACAGAAAAATACTTGTGAAACGCACAAGGGTGCTAACAGCGCACATGATTGAATGTTGTGAGCACAGACGAGTATATTGGTAAGCTACTTTAAGTGATTCTGTAATCTTTTTTTATAGTTTAAAAATAACAAACATGTTATACTTACCTGCTCTGTGCAGTAGTTTTGCACAGAGCAGCCCAGATCCTCCTTCCCTGCCAAGTGCCCCCACAGCAAGCAGCTTGCTATGGGGGCACCCGAGCCGCTGCTCTGTGTGTTCATTCAGACACGGAGCCATGGCTTGGCCCTGCCTCCTCTGTCTCCTCATTGGCTCACTGACTTTGATTGACAGCAGTGGGAGCCAATGGCGCCTGTCTCAGCCAATCAGGAGGGAGAGTCCCAGGCAGCCAAGGTTCTTGTGCAACATAGCTGGAACAAGATGGGGCTTAGATAAGAATGATAAGACGAAAAAATCTTCTGCCTTTAGAACCACGTTAACCACTCCTGTTCTAAGATCAACACAACATAAGGGCCCATGTCTAAGAGAAGAACTAGGACAGCTCTTAAAAAAACACACTATTACACACACGTACACCAACGGTAATTAGACTAGGAGAATTGGTGCAATAAGGATGTGTGCTATGGAATTGGCTTACACATTTAAATGTGTTTGTGATTAACTCATGCACTACTAATCTAAATCTAATAACTCACAAAACTAATAAACCATTATGGCCAATTAAACAAACAATAATTATAAGGTCGCTACATGCACAGAATTCTATGGACACAATTCATAAAAATGATACAATTATAAGGTAAGCAAGTGCTGCACTACTAATCTCTACAAACATGTGAGTAAAATATCAATACTAATATTGTAATGCTCAAATACCAATGTGCCATAAGTAAATAAAACATTGAATATAGACATGAACTACTGTCCTTGATGTTCACCAAATATTAAACTGTGCCAGTTCATATAATAATAAAGTTACAGTTCATGAAATAAGTGGTGTGAAATTATTGTTAATGAATCTTCATGTGGTTCTAAAGATCCTCTTCCCATGCACCACTGTGCTCTCTCATTAGTGATATGATATACATGTATAATCATATCCAACTTGATTATCTCCAGCTGATATTCAATGAAGGAATCCTCTGTTTGCTTGTAGTATGGCCTCCCATTCACTAGGGTACTTGTATCCTGCCGGATATTCCTCCTGGGGGGTTGGGTGCTGGTCCCTTTAAGAGTGCCTTACCACACAATGTCAAATTACACCCGTGCCTGGAATAAGAAAGCCATCCAGTTGGCCTACATTGTGATCCCGGGAGGAGGAGGAGGAAAGAGGAAGAGTGTGCTTTCTAGAACTGAGGAGAAAGGGAAGAGGGAATAAAACACCAGCGCAGGATCCTACATAAAACCGTAACAAGAATTTCCCACCACATTTACTTGATGAACTGACACTAATTTTATGTGAACTGGCCCAGTTGAATATTTGGAGAACACCAAGGATGATAACTCATGTCTATTTCTATTATTTTATTTACTTCTTGCACATTATTATGGTATTAAAGCATCGCATTATTAGTATTGCTATTTTACTCACATATTTGAAAAGACTGGTAGCGCAGGGCTTACACATATGTTTGCAAATGTATGCAACTAAACCCCTTCATTTAACGTTACTGTGAGGCCTTGTACTCACGGCAGGACATGTCCGATGAAAACGGTCTGCAGACCGTTTCCATCGGACATGTCTGGCCGGGGACTGCCCGGGGACTTCTGTTCGATGGCTATACACACCATCAAACAGAGGTCCGCGCGTAAACAATACGCAGGGCGTGTCCGCGGTGTCGCCGCGTCGATGACGCGGTGTCGCCGCGACAATGACACGGCGACGTGGGTGGCCCGCCTTTAAAACCTGTCCGATCCGTCCCAAAATGGTCCGCTCGGGCCAACACACGGCCAAACATGTCTGCTGAAACTGGTCTGCGGACCAGTTTCAGCAGACATGTTTGGTCGTGAGTACGGGGCCTTAGACATAGACAGGGTCAATTTGGTGTTGTTGCAGGCTAGCTGGTAAGTGAACTGGGAATTTGTGTATGTTTTTGATGTGCATTGCCCTTTCATTTGCTCCTTGCTGCAAAGGCTAGTTATTAGTTCGGGTGGTTGCTATTTGTTTGTACAGATTGGGAATTGGTGTGGGGATGCACTGGATGCCTTCTGCTGCCATTGTGTCCTTGCGGGGTCTCCCATGCATCCTTGTACCTTTAGGGAGGGGTGGGCTCCCTCCAGGCAAACCTTCCCCTAATCTTTCCACTGCTATATATGCTCTCAAAATGATAGTTAGGACCGTAATACACTGGAATGTCTTGCTGTGGCCATTACGGCTTAGGCCCCGTACACACGACCAAACATGTCTGCTGAAACTGGTTCGCAGACCAGTTTCAGCGGACATGTTCGGTCGTCTGTACGTCCGACCGGACAATTTTCCGGTGGATTGGACAGGTTTCCAGCGGAAAAATGTTTCTTAGCATGCTAAGAAACATGTCCGCTGGAAGCCTGTCCGTCGGACATGTTCGGTCGTCTGTACAGACTCACCGGACATGTCCGCTCGGCCGAAAGCCCTAGCATGCATCGAAGTGATTCGACGCATGCGTGGAAGCATTGACCTTCCAGGGCCGCGCACGTCGCCGCGTCATCGTCGCTGCGACGGCGCGGCCACGTCACCGCGTATCATGTCCACACGGATTTCTGTTTGATGGTGTGTACAACAATCAGACAGAAATCTCAGAGCGGACAGGTCAGATGAAATCGTTCCGGCGGACTGTTTTCATCAGACAGTCTGTCCGCGTGTACGAGGCCTTACACACGTTTGCAAATGAGTAAACCCTTTGTTTTAATGTTACTGTTATGCCGCGTACACACGATCGGAGTTTCCGATGAAAAAAGTCAGATGGACTTTTTTCATCGGAAATTCCGATCGTGTGTGGGCTCCATCAGACTTTTTTATGTCGGTGTTTAGAAATAGAACGATGGAAAAAAAACAATAGGAAATTCCTATCGCCTGTGTGCAACTCCGATGGAGAAAAAACCCACGCATGCTCAGAATCAAGTCGACGCATGCTCGGAAGCATTGAACTTCATTTTTCTCGGCTCGTCGTAGTGTTTTACGTCACCGCGTTTTGGACGGTCGGAATTTGGTCTGACAGTGTGTATGCAAGACAGTTTGAACGGAATTCCGACGAAAAATGTAATCGGATTTTAGGCCATCGGAAATTCCAATCGTGTGTACGGGGCATTAGACAGGGTCAGTTTGGTGTTTTTGCAGGCTGGCTGGTAAGTGAGCTGGGGATTTTTGTTTGTTTTTTATGTGCCTTGCCCTTCCATGTGCACCTTGCTACAAAGGCTAGTTATAGGTTGGGGTGGTTGACATTTTTTGTACAGTTATGGAATGGGGGGGCTTTTTTGTTTTTTTTTCTTAAAGGAAACTTTAAACATACTCAGGAAAATTTTAAACAAAAAATGCTAATTCTAAACACTTGCTGATAGCTTTAGAGGCTCCATTGTCAGTTTTGGGAAGGGAACGCATACTTATTCTGACTCTGGCACGTATGGTGTGGAGGGAGGCTAAACAGCTGGACACATTTGCTGATACAAATCTAGATTTCCCCCTCTGGCACAAACCTACGTTTCCAAATATCATGGACTTCCCAGATCATTCCTTCTGGGAAAATAGGGGACATGTTGCACTATAGGACATGTAGTGGCTTCCTTCATGGCTTTACAGAGAAAATATGAACTCCCCTGTATGGCTTTTTACTGGTGTTTCCAGTTGTGCCATGCTTTACAAACCTAATTCGGAGTTACTAGCACTAAGTTCTCTGACTATCCAGTGATTGGGGTGTTAAGATCACAGGGCCCCAAGGGTTTCTACCATTTAATCTCATTTATTGGCTACCTTACTTAACACAAATCCTCTGGAGGTTTGCAATGAATGGCAAACACTTATACACGATCTGTCGGAATAGGACTGGGAGGATGCACGTACCTCCCATTTAACCGTTTTACCAGCTATTAATAATAAGCTTATTCAACTATACATGGTACATCAGTCTTACCTGACCCTGGTAAGGTTGCACAAAATTGAACGTATCCCAACACCGACGTGTACTAGGTGTACCACCCAGCGTGCAGACTACTATATTCATGTTATGTGGCTATGGCCTGTTATTGATGTATATTGGAAACGGGTGATAGATATCTTGTCTAAAATTCTCTTGGTCCCTGTGCCATGTGGTCCGCCCATCTCTCTATTGGGTATACTAGATGAGGAATAAGAGCCAAAATTTACTAGAATAATACTGAGAGAAACACTATTTTTAGCTTGTGAGGCCGCGTACACACGATCGGTCCAAACCGATGAAAACGGACTGAAGTTCAGTTTCATCGGTCCAAACCGCCTGTGTGTACGCCCCATCGGTCTGTTGTCCTTCGGTCCAAAAAAAGAGAACTTGCTTTAAAATCGAACCGATGGACGGCTGACCGATAGGTCAAAAACGATGGTTAGTACGCAAAAGCATCGGTTCAAAACCCGCGCATGCTCAGAATCAAGTCGACGCATGCTTGGAAGCATTGAACTTCGTTTTTTTCAGCACGTCGTGTGTTTTACCTCACCGCATTGTGACCCGATCGGTTTTGAAAACGATGGTGTGTACGCACATCAGACCATCAGTCTGCTTCAGCGGTGAACCGATGAAAACGGTCCGTCGGACCATTCTCATCGGATGGACTGATCGTGTGTACGCGGCCTAAGGCTATTGTATTGGAATCAATCTGCTCCTCCTTCTACTCGTCAATGGATCCAGATGGGGAATCAGATACTGCCTTATGAAAAAAAAAATGCACATAGGGGTTGTCTCAGCAAATACGACAAGGTGTGGAACACTTGGTGCTCCTCCACTTTCACTATTTCTTCTAATTTGTGAGTAATCTATGTTCTATACTTACAATGTGTGAGAATTGGAGAACACGATTTTGTACTAGGAATAATGTTATGATGAATCCAGCCTACTCTGTACTTATATGTAACTGTTCTTTATTGAGACTGGACACTCAAGTTTATACAATTACAAATTTGTACTTCACATGCATCTCTGTTCCAAAACTTATGACTCTTTACGCTCATATTCAGCGTGTTGGTTGTTGTACCAAAATGTTTATAATCTATTTGTCAATGAAAAGAATAATTACAAAAAATGCTAATTCTATTTGAAACAAAAGATAATGATCTAAATGTGGACCTCGGTTTTCTAAATCACTATTCAACAATGGCCGCCTCACTGCCTCCTCCCTCCCGCAGGCATGGAAGTAATCTAACAGCTGCTGGACAGCATTTTCTTGGCTCTACATTCGCGGACAGAAGACGGATCCACTTACCAGAGAAGGACTCCATGTTACATGCTTTTAACTATCTACGATCCTGTAAGTGCTTTTAACCCCTTGTGCACTTGATTAAATCTGTTAATATTGCACTTAGATGAGCTTTTCTTTCTTTTTTTTATTTAGACAGCAGGCTTCAGAAAGAACTGCACTCCTGTGATCCACAGGAGAAGTATAGCCAAATGAGCTTTGGCTGCTGTACTTATCCTTTAATACATGGGTGCTCAACCTGCGGACCTCCAGCTGTTGCAGAACTACAAATCCCATGAGGCATTGCAAGGCTGACAGTTACAAGCATGACTTCCAAAGGCAGAGGCATGATGGAACTTGTATTTCTACAACAGCTCGAGGGCCGCAGGTTGAGCAACCATGCTTTAATCAGTCAGATGTTTGCTCTTTTTCATTCTTTGCATTTTACTTAACACTGTTCTAATTTACATATTTTTTATTTTGCCTCAGCTTTTCGTATTGCTAACCATTACATCAACATATTTGCATAAACAAATAAATCCAGATGCCATCTACTAAATAATACAAATGAAATAATTGTGACTGTGTAATTGATGCAATTAATAACTTCAAAAAGATATTCTTTATTATAACATGGTAATTATACATTGTGTTTTTAAAAATAGAAATGAATCTATTAAGCCCATTTCATAAAGGGCACATTAGTTTTCATTATTTAAACATGCCATTGGACACATTAAAGTAAAGGAGTTGTAAAGGAAATATATTTTTTTGCTGAAATGACTGTTTACAGGGTATAGAGACATAGACCCAGATTCACGTAGAATGGCGTATCTTTGTGCGGGCGTAACGTATCCTATTTACGTTACGCCTCCGCAACTTTGACAGGCAAGTGCCGTATTCTCAAACCAAAGTTGCGGCGGCGTAGCGTAAATAGGCCAGCGTAAGCCCGCCTAATTCAAATGTGGTAGATGTGGGCGTGTGTTATGTAAATTTAATGTGACCCCACGTAAATGACGCTTTTTACGAACGGCGCATGCGCTGTCCGTGAAAGTATCCCAGTGCCCATGCTCCAAATTAACCCGCAAGAAGCCAATGCTTTCGACATGAACGTAAATGACGCCCAGCTCTATTCGCGAACGACTTACGCAAACGACGTAAAATTTTCAAAATTCGACGTGGGAATGACGTCCATACTTAACATTGGTACGCGCATCTACACCAAATAAAGCAGGGGTAACTTTACGCCGGGAAAAGCCTAATGTAAACGGCGTATCTGTACTGCGTCAGCTGGGCGTACGTTCGTGAATTCGCGTATCTAGCTGACTTACATATTTCTAGGCGTAAATCAGCGTACACGCCCCTAGTGGCCAGCGTAAATATGCAGTTGACATCTGACGGCGTAAGAGACTTATGCCGCTCGGATCTAATACAAATCTATGCATAACTGATTCTATGAATCAGGCGCATAGATACGACGGCTCGGACTCAGACTTACGGCGGCGTATCTGGAGATACGCCTGCGTAACTCGTACGTGAATCCGGGCCATAATAGTATACTGATTCCTTTTAAAGATGATTAAAAATAGATAAAAATCAATCATATAATGTACCTGCAGTTTCTAGATTCGTTTTTGCATGTTGTTTCCTGCTTCTGTGATGTACAGAGCCACAAAGCCAATACAGGGCAGTGATGCCGCGTACACACGGTCGTTTTTCGGCATGAAAAAAAATGACGTTTTTAAAAACGTCATTTAAAATGATCGTGTGTGGGCTTCACATAGTTTTTCAGCTTCTGAAAAATTTTAAAATGTCGTTTTTCGGGTTGTAAAAAATAATCGTGTGTGGGCTAAAACTACGTTTTAAACCAGCGCATGCCCAGAAGCGAGTTATGAGACGGGAGCGCTCGTTCTGGTAAAACTACCATTCATAATGGAGTAAGCACATTCATCACGCTGTAACAGACAAAAAAGCACGAATCGTCTTTTACTAACAAGGAATCAGCTAAACGCAGCCCAAAGGCGAATAGAACTTCCCCTTCAGAGTGCCTTCGTACGTGTTGTACGTCACCACGCTTTGTTCATCATTTTTCAAAAACAATGGTGTGTGGGCAACATCGTTTCTAATGATGAAGTTGGAAAAACTGAGTTTTTTGGACATGCTGAAAAACAATTTTTTTTTTCATGCCGAAAGACGACTGTGTGTACGCGGCTTGATGGTTTGGAAAACAAAACTGATTGGTACTGAGGGGTTTTAGACACACAGTAATCACACCTCCTTGATTAGTGACCACAGAGAAAAAGCTCCCAGAACTGTGGTTATCAGGAAACAGACAACCAGGAAGTGTGGAGATCAGAGAAGAATTACAGCAACTTGAGAGCAAAAACGTACAATGAGGACATGAAAACAGCACTGCATTAAGGTAAAGGAAGCTATTAAGATAAAAAAAAAATTCCTTTGCAAACCCTTTAACCTTGGTTTTATGAACTGGGGGAGAAGAGGAAAGTAGCAGGTAAATGTCCCTGTGTGTATTGTAAGCTTCCAAAATCTAGTTATTTTCACCAAACATCAACAGTATTGCTTACAAGCTTATCATATGCTAATTGACTATTTTTAGCAATATTGCTTTTCACAACAGAACCTAATTCTGTTTTGTTCCAATCTGTTGCCCTTAGAAGCCAATTACATTTAGGAAGGCTTTTTAATAACCACATAATTGGGTTTATTCTCAGCTCAGTCATTACATGTATATGCAGAACATAAATTGTAAAAAGGTGCTGAAACTGCAGCTACCATGCATTGTTCAATAATATTTCGGGAAGGGAGCGGGGGGGGGGGTGTCATTACAAAGAGGAAAGAATGCTGTTATAAGAAACATGTACATTTTATATTGCTCCACTTTGTTTTCTCAACTGTTAACAGCAAATGTCTATACTTACCCTTTTTTATCTTCTAGAATCTAGACCTTCCCGGGAGCCTGAGAAACCTATGTAATTGTAGCTCCAGTTACTGCATTCCAGTCCACCAACTGCCATATCTTTTAATGAAATATATAGCTCCATATGATCAAAGCAGAGGCATATATTGTTGTGAGTGGCCCGTGCTCCAGCCTTCTGACCTTAAAGGGGTTGTAAAGGTAAACATTTTTTTCCCTAAATAGCTTCCTTTACCTTAGTGCAGTCCTCCTCCACTTACCTCATCCTTCGATTTTGCTTTTAAATGTCCTTATTTCTTCTGAGAAATCCTCACTTCCTGTAACTACAAACCGTAATGCAAGGCTTTCTCCCTGGCGAGCAGGAGTGTCAGGACACTCTCTACTTTGCAGATAGAGAAAGGAGCTGTGTGTAAGTGGGCGTCCTGACACTCCTGCTCGCCCCTCCCTCTTCTGTCTGTGTAGTTACAGACAGAAGAACAGGAAGTGAGAATTTTTCAGAAGAAATAAGGACATTTAAAAGCAAAATCGAAGGATGAGGTAAGTGAAGGAGGACTGCACTAAGGTAACGGAAGCTATTTAGGAAAAAAAATGTTTACCTTTACAACCCCTTTAAGGCCTCATGCACATAGACGTTATTAAACTCTCCAACATGTTATCCTATGTGTCCATGCACACATAGGCTGTTATCAGCAGTTTTGGGCAGCAGCGTTTTTGAGCAGTAAAAAAAAAAGTAGTGGGTTCAGAGAGACGTTTTTCAACTATAAACATGCTCTGGCGCTGATAAATATCGATAAACGTTGATAAACGCCCAAAAACATTGCTCACCGGTGTTTTTAAAGTTTTTGATCCATTGGAAAAAAAAAAAAAAAACACTAAAAAACGCTATTGCAAAAACGTTGAATTTAAAAAAAAAAAACTCACTGCAAAGCTACTGCCATTTTTATAACGTTATTTTAACGTCCAGTGTGCATGAGGCCTAAAAGTCTTTATTTGCACATTCAGTGTCCCTGGTTTGTGAGGCCTGGGGATACTCTGCATCAGCCTTTCTCAACCTTATTACCCCCTTAAATAATTTTTTGATCCGAGTACATGGAATGTTAGGGCTTATTTAAATATGTGATCAGAGGGGGGATGGTTAGTAACCACATGAAGTTGAGCCCTGTTTTTACTGCACCCCCTTAAGCTGCAAAGGCAGTGGACAGGAGTGTTGACAAGCTGTGGTTATGATGCTTTGCTTTGCACCAATGGCAAACAAATTATATGTAGTAGCTGGGTAGTTGTGGCATGCCCCAACTCACTTAATCGGGTCATGTATCATCACCAAGCGGGACCAACTCAAGAAATAGGGAATTTGCCGCAAAAGCCCTGCAACCGCATGTATGCACCCAGTTGTGTTTAATGCATGTAGTAATTACGGGGTTAAAACAGACAGTAAGGAGGAATCATCATGTTGCCTCCTTATCGCCTGTTAAGCACCTTTGAAAAGTGATCTGAATGTGGATAGATTTTCAGGGGAGGGCAATTTTGCCTGCGTGTCTAAACCTTTCCTTAGAGTAATAAGTGAGTTGTAGCTATAACAACAAATAAGTGTAAACGTAACAATAACAGGACCGTCTTTAAGGCAGGGCAAAGGGGGCAGCTGTCCGGGACCCTGTCATTGTTGTGGGGCCCAAAGCAGCTGCCTCATACTTGTCAACTATCCCAGTTTAAATTCCCTTGTCCCTTGAGGTTTTAGTCTCAGTGTGAAGTTATAATACAAATGCTGCCCAGCTCCTCCCTATTGTTGTGTACCGATGACTCACCTGCAGACCCTGTGTTTATATGTAAATCCCAGTATTGGTATGCAAATAGTGGCAGCAGTCATATGTAAATAGAGGCAGTATTTATATGTATATCATGCCCTCCTGAGGTCATATCCTCCATCACCTATACTGAATGCTGCCCACTGGGGAGATAAAGGGGTATGCTTGAAAGTCCTGCCTATAACTGTGGTCATTAAGCCTAGCATTAGCCTGTTCTGCAAAGGTAAGCAAATTAGTGGGGTGTGCAGAGGTAGGCAGAGAAGGAATTTTAGTTTGGAGTGCACAGGTGAGCAAGGAGGGGATGTATGGTGGTAAGGAAGTTGGGTGTAAATATGAGCAGAGGAGGCAGGTAAAGGGGAGGGGGATTGGAGTGGAGAGGGTGGTGAGGTTTGGGGTGCAGAGGTTAGCATAAGTTTTAGGATGCAAAGGTGTACTGACAGGGTGGATAAAGATGTAGGTCACGTGTATGGCAACCTCTAGCAACCAATCAGTGAGCACTTATGATGAACAGTAATCTCTAGCAACCAATCAACAAGCAGAAATCATGTGCTGTAACCTCTAGCAACTAATCAGTGAGCTGTAATGTGACCCAATAATTGTTTTGCCCAGGGTCCAATCAATATTAAAGATGGCCCTGAACAATAACATAAATAATAAATATTAAAAACGACCTCTTTAATGGGAACTTGGCTTGCTTTTTTCTGCATAGAAGCTCAATTCTAAGTTGAACTTGAAGCAAGCATACGGGGATTCCACCTTCATCTGAGATAAGATGATTGTTTGATTGTAGATCTACTTTAATTATTTATTATATTATAATTTATGATTTTGTTTTTCAAACTTTTTCATACCCGGGATGCCTACTAGACTCTTGTTCGGACATATTTAAGTGAGTTATTCCTAAGAATTACAGGCCTACAATGTAAAATGCCAAATTTCCTTGCAAAATAATGGTACCGCTTTCAGCACCTAAAATCTGAAATAATCATACCGCCAGGGAGGTTAAGGTAACAGTAGATATTGGGGGTTGATTTACTAAAGCTGGAGAGTGCAAAATCTAGTGCAACTCTGCATAGAAACCATCAGCTTCCAGGTCGTATTGCCAAAGCTTATTTGCTCAAGCTGAATTTAGAAGCTGATTGGATACCATGCATAGCTGTGCAGTATTCTGAGTGCACCAGTTTTAGTTAATCTCCCCCATTTGGTCATGCTTTTTGATTTGGAGAAATTCACATGTAAAATGACAGTGCTAATGACAACTTTTGCCCACACTCTCAGGCTATCAAGAAGTAAATTATGCATAATTTCACAGTTTCCTATATAAGTGTAAAATGAGTCATTACTTATTAACAGACATGATTATACAGGCCTGGTATAAATAAGTGATTCTTTTCATCAGCTTTATATTTGTGATGTTTTCCTGAGAAGCTCTGCCCAGTTCTTACTCTGGTTTGAGTTGGTCATATAAAAATAAATTCCTGTGCAATAATGTGTGTTATTTACTTAGCATGGATACACTTTCAGGAACTCGCGCTCAGCCACCTTTCGGAGAGAGACTGCTGCACCATACAAACCCTATTGGATGCTCCTTCAATCTCAGATGATGCCTTTTATGGGGAAATGCATTGGGTGGAGCTAGTCGTGTGACGTCAGCGTGCACGGACCGGATGAGAGCCATCGCGGTCGGGTATACCAGAGTTGTTTGTTTGCTCAAACATCTTCCGTAATTTACAAGTGTGATACATTTTATTCAATAAATTATATAGCTACAGTGTAGCTATGAGTTCTCTTTCTTGCTTTTAATACATGTGCCTGCGAGTCTGTTGGCGGAGCCTAGACTGCTTATCCCCCTCTCATGGTGGGGATATCACGGCAAGCAGCTGAGATAAAGCAGTGAGAGTGTCGATCTCCAAGGTGGAATATACCAAAGCACTGATCTCCAAAGTGTGAGATCATATCGGTCTGGTAAGCAGCCTCTTTGTCCTAAGGAGCACATCCTTGACTCTGAAGCACTTTTTTTTTTCATTTCTGAGCACAGAGCACTTTTTGTCTAATCACTTGGATGGACTTTATTGAGAGATCTTTTTTCCGAAAATATGAATTAATTTTAATCACCCTTTTATGAACTTCCTTTGCACTATGCACACTTTTTTTTCATATTTGATACTCAAAGCGGAGTTCCACCTGTTTTTTTAGTCTATTGAAAGTCAGCATCTGCAAAAAGCATAGCTGCTGACTTTTAATAAACCTTTTAATGAACCTACGGTTCAGCGATGCGGCCGTCCGGAAGGCTCGCTGCTCTCCCCCCTCCTCTCCTCTGCGCCATCATAGCATCTGTGGGCACCCGGCTGTGACAGCTTACAGCTTCAAGTCACGCTGTGCTCTGCTATTGGTCAGCCGATCTTCTGGGACCTGTGTTGTGTCCCAAAAGATCGCTGGCTGGGAGGGGCCACCTAGGGGGAGAGTAGGAGTCGCCCAGGCGGCCAAAAAAGGAAACAGGAAGTGGGACAGGAAGTCCCACTAAAAATAAGGTAAACACTCCCCCCCCCAAAAAAAATTGGCATGTCAAGGGGCGAGGAGTGCTTAAATCGGAACGTCCACTTTTGGGTGGAACTCCGCTTTAAGCACTTGGATATATGAATTGTTAATTAACATTTTGCACATGATGCAAGATGTTTTTTGATATTTTGATATTGTGTATCATTTGAATACATAAAGAGACAGCACATTTTTCAATGTTTCAATTTTTTATTTAATGCATACACTTTACAGGATTTTTTTTTTGTCTGAAACTAGATTCTTTTGATCAGCAATGATTTCAATGGTAAACATTTAAATGTAAACCAGTGTTGCCAACCTAGCAGATTTAAATTTTTCTGACACAACACCCAAAACTTACTGACACAGCCACATTTTTACTGGCATTTCCAAAAGTTTCAAAATTACAGTGCAAATTTCAGTATTTAAGCTAGAAACAATATGCAATTAGCAATGCGATTTAATGTAGATATTAAGGCATAAAAACATATTTATTATTTTAATTTCGATATAGTTAGTAAGGGGCAGGACTATGAAATTGACTTTCAGGCCCCGTACACACGACCGAGTTTCTCGGCAGAATTCAGCCAGAAACTCGATCGGAGCCGTATTCTGCCGAGAAACCCGGCCGTGTGTACACTTTCGGCCGAGGAAAAAAAACACTCTCGAAAAAAAAATTCCCACCCGTTTTGCGGCCACCTCCTGCACTATAGCCCCGGTGCTGGTAGTGGCATGGAAATTAACTTACAAGTACTGTTACCTTGGCTGGCATGTAGGAGAGTGACAGGCGCAGGCCGCGGGCGCCCCCATGCTTTTCTATGAGAGGGATCACCCAGACCGTCATTCTGCTAACTTGCGGAGGCTCCACCTACACCTCAAGCTCCACCTACCCTCCTCTGCGCAGCCCAGATTCATCTCCCCGAGCGTGAGTGTGTCGGTGATGTCACCGTCGTCACTCGTGAGGTGAGGAGGAGAAGAACTGACTAATCTAACTGAGAGAGGAGACTTGGACAATTGGACTCTAGTCTCTGGAACCCCCAGTCAGGCAGCACTGCAGCAGTTACGGTACTATATTCTATACAATCACACTCACATCACACGTGTTATCATTATCATCATGTGTACAGTATGATGTGTGCTAACTGCCAAGCAGGCAGACAAATATAGTGCTTAATATATGGAATAAATAAGTTAGAATTATGCATAGCCATAGACATCCTTAATAAAGTGATTTGTGCAAGTAGTACCTGCTGTTGCACAAATCACTTTATTTATATCTATGGCTATGCATAATTATAATTTATTTAACCACTTGCCATCATGCGGCCGACTATTTACGGCCGCAAGGTGGCTCTGATCTGCCGGGAGCCCGTCAATATACGGCCTGCGGCTGCACGCCACTGTTGCCAATGCGCGGGGCCTTGCGGCCGCGATGTCCGCCAGGCACCCGCGTTTGGCAGTCACAGAGCTCCACGTCATGTTAGGGAGAGGAGACCAATGGTGTGTCCCTTGTATATAGGGACAACCATCGGTCACCTCCCCCAGTCAATCCCCTCCCCCCACAGTAAGAATCACTCCCAGGGTACATATTTAACCCCTTCATCCCCCCTAGTGTTAACCCCTTAAATAAAATAATAAAAAAAAAAGTAATAATTCTATCCCCTATTTTGTAGGCGTTATAAAGTTTTTACCAAAAATATGTAGAAAAATAGGTATTGGACTAAACTGAATTATTATTTTTTTTTAAATGGGATATTTATTATAGCAAAAAGTAAAACATATTGGGCTTTATTCAGGTAGGGGCGCCCATAGTTATGGCGGCGCAGCGTAACGTATTTACGTTACGCTGCCGCAACTTACAGGAGCAAGTGCAGTATTCACAAAGCACTTGCTCCGTAAGTTGCGGCGGCGTAGCGTAAATGGGGCAGGCATAAGCGCGCGTAATTCAAATGTGGAAGGGGGCGTGTTTTATGTTAATCTATGATGACCTGACGTGATTGACGTTTTGTACAAACGGCGCATGCGCCGCCCGTGTACATATCCCAGTGTGCATTGCTCCCAAGTATGCCACAACGACGTATTGTTTTCGACGTGAACGTAAATTACGTCCAGCCCTATTCGCGAACGACTTACGCAAACAACGTAAAAAATAAAAATTTCGAAGCAGGAATGACGTCCATGCTTAACATTGGCTGCGCCTCCTAATAGCAGGAGTAACCTTACGCCGAAAAAGCCTAACGTAAACAACGTAAAAAAATTGCAACGGCGTACGTACGTTTGTGAATCGGCGTATCTAGGTCATTTGCATATTCTACGCCGAAAACAATGGAAGCACCCCTAGCAGCCAGCGTAAAAATGCACACAATTATACGCCGCCGCATTCAAGTTACGTCGGCGGAGGAAGCCTATTTTTTCGACATATCTGCCTTGGAGAATCGGCGTAAAGATACGCCAGCGCAGATTTGAAATTACGGCGGCGGATCTGGAGATACGCCGCCGTAACTGCTACCTGAATCTAGCCCATTGTGTTTTTTTCTAAATTGTCGCTCTATTTTTGTTTATAGCGCAACAAATAAAAACCGCACAGGTGATCAAATACCACCAAAAGAAAGCTCTATTTGTGGGGAAAAAAGGACGTCAATTTTGTTTGGGAGCCACATCGCACGACCGTGCAATTGTCATTCAAAGCGTGACAGTGATGAAAGCTGAAATTTCGCCTGGGCAGGAAGGGGGTATATGTGCCCAGTAAGCAAGTGGTTAATCCATATTGAGCAAGCACTATATTGGATTGGCTGCTTGCTTCTGTTTGGGACTGTGCCTGGCACATGATGACTTATAGCTGGATTCAGGTAGGCGGGCGGATCGTTGCGCTGGTGTAGCGTATCGTATTTACACTACGCCGCCGTAAGTTTGCAAAGCAAGTACTGTATTCACAAAGTACTTGCCTGCTAAGTTACGGTGGCGTAGCGTAAATGGGGCCGGCGTAAGCGCGCCTAATTCAAATGAGGATGTGGGGGGCGTGTTTTATGTATATTAACTGTGACCTGACGTGATTGACGTTTTTTACGAATGGCGCATGCGCCGTCCGTGTACATATCCCAGTGTGCATTGCAGCAAAGTACGCCGCACGGACATATTGGTTTCGACGTGGACGTAAATTACGTCCAGCCCTATTCACGGAAGACTTACGCAAACGACGTAAAATTTACAAATTTCGACGCGGGAACGACGTCCATACTTAAAATTACTAGTCCAGCTATTTGATGGAATAACTTTACGCCTGAAAATGCCTTACGTTCGTGAATCTACTGATACGCCGGCCTAAGTCTTTCTGAATCCACCTATTAGGCTATTTTCACACTGGGGCGTTGCGCGATTGACGGTAAAGCGCCGCTATCTTAGCGGCACTTTACTGTTGTTTTTTGCAGCGCTATTCAGCCGCTAGCAGGGCGCCTCAAAGATGCGGCTGGCAGGACTTTGTGCGTCCTGCCAACACACCACTAGCGGCCCAAAAAAGGTTAAAACCACCCGCAAAGCGCAGCTGCAGCGGTGCATTGCTGGCGGTTCAGCAGCATTTATTAGTGCACTTATGGGTGCTGGTAAGGCCTCATTTATGGGTGCTGGTAAGGCAGCATTTATGGGTGCTGGAAAGGCCACTTGTATGTGTGCTGATATTACTGCATTTATGGGTGCTGGTAAGGCCGTTTTTATGGGTGCTGATATTACTGCATTTATGGGTGCTGATATTACTGCATTTATGGGTGCTGGTAAGGCCTCATTTATGGGTGCTGGTAAGGCTGCAATTATGAGTGCTGGTAAGGCCGCATTTATGGGTGCTGGTAAGGCTGCTTTTATGGGTGCTGATATTACTGCAATTATGGGTGCTAATGTTACTGCATGTATGGGTGCTGTTAAGACCTCCTTTATGGGTGCTGATATTACTGCATTTATGGGTGCTGGTAAGGCCGCAATTATGGGTGCTGGTAAGGCCACATTTATGGGTGCTGGTAAGACCGCATTTATGGGTGCTGATATTACTGCAATTATGGGTGCTGATGTTACTGCAATTATGGGTGCTCGTAAGCCCGCATTTATGGGTGCTGGTAAGGCTGCATTTATGGGTGCTGATATTACTGCAATTACCCATATGGAAGAAAAATATATTTCCAATATATTTATTAAAAACAATTATATATTTTAAATATATTTACAATATATTGGCGTACGCAAATATATTTTTACATCTATTCCAAAAATGTAAATTAAAATATATTTTCCAAAGGCATATATTTGAAAATATATTTTTTTTAATATATTTGCCAGATATTTTTGAGCATCTAAAAAAATGCATTTAAACATATATTTTTAAATATACTTGTAAAGGCATTCCAAAATATAATTTAAATGCATTTTCCAAAGACATATATTGGAAAATATATTTTTAAAATATATTCTTCAGATTTTTTTTAACACATAAAAAAAGTAATTTTAACATATATTTTTACATATATTTGTAAATGTGTTCCAAAAATATAATTTTAATATATTTTCCAAAGGCATATATGTGAAAATATATGTTTGTAAATATATGTTTCAGATATTTTTGAACATATAAAAAAAATGCATTTGAACATATATCTTTAAATATACTTGTAAATGCATTCCAAAAATATAATTTAAATGTATTTTCCAAAGATATATATTAGAAAATATATTTTTAAAATATGTTTTTCTGAAAATATTTAGGGGCAGATTCACAAAGCGAGTACGCCGGCGTATCTACTGATACGCCGGCGTACTTTCAAATTTCCCGCGTCGTATCTTTGTTTTGAATCCTCAAAACAAGATCGACGGCATCTGGGTTAGATCCGACAGGAGTACGTCTTCGTACGCCTTCGGATCTAGGATGCAATTCTTCGGCGTCCGCTGGGTGGCGTTCACATCGTTTTCTGCGTCGAGTATGCAAATTAGCTATTTCCGACAATCCACGAACGTACGAGCGGCCATCGCATTCTTTTACATCGTCTCTAGTCGGCTTTTTTCGGCGTATAGTTAAAGCTGCTATTTGGTGGCGTATAGTTAAACCTGCTATGTTAAGTATGGCCGTCGTTCCCGCGTTTAATTTGAATTGAATTGAATTTCATTTTTTACGTTCGCGTAAGTCGTCCGTGAATCGGGATGGACGTAATTTACGTCCACGTCAAAACAATGACATCCTTGCGATGTCATTTAGCGCAATGCACGGCGGGAAATTTAGGAACGGAGCATGTTCGTTTGGCATGGGGACGCGCTTCATTTAAATGAAACACGCCCCCTACTCGCCGCATTTGAATTCCACGCCGTTACGCCGCTTGAGATACACTACGCCGCCGTAACTTATGGCGCAAAATCTTTAAGGATTCGAACCAAAGCCAGGTAAGGTACGGCGGCGTAGCGTATCTCAGATACGATGCGCCGGGCAGATCTTTGTGGATCTGCCCCTTAATGTCTGAGGCCTGGTACACACAATATGATTTATCCGCGGATACGGTCCGCCGGACCGTATCCGCGGATAAATCCTCTGAGGATTTTGATCCAATGGAGTGTACTCACCATCGGATCGAAATCCGCACCGAATTTACACCACGGTGACGTGTCGCGCCGTCGCCGCGATGATGACGCGGCGACGTGCGCGACGCTGTCATATAAGCAATTCCACGCATGCGTCGAATCATTACGACGCATGCGAGGGACAGGTTCGGACGGATCGATCCGGTGAGTCTGTACAGACCACCGGATTGATCCGCTGGAGCCGATTCCAGCGGATAGATTTGTAAGCATGTCTACAAATTTTTATCTGCTGGAAATCGGAAATATCCGCGGATAAATATCCGCTGGAACGTACACACCAGGGGATCTATCCGCTGAAACCGATCCGCTGATGGATCCTCTCGTGTGTACGGGGCCTAATAAAGACATTTCAACATATATTTTTTCTTAACTATGACATAGATAACATTCTGAATACATTTATAAGAGAGCCACTCCCATTTTAAAATGGTTTGTTTTACTCCTTTTAAAATAAAAAATTAAAATAAAAAGCAAAAGATTCAAATAAAATATTAAAATATTAAATTTTTTTTATAAGATTTTAAAGCGGGAGTTCACCCATTTGTAAAAAAAAAAAATTTCTCCCCTTAGCTTCCTGCTCGTTTTGTCTAGGGGAATCGGCTATTTGTATTAAAATATGAGCAGTACTTACCCGTTTTCGAGATGCATCTTCTCCGTCGCTTCCGGGTATGGGTCTTCGGGAGCGGGCGTTCCTTCTTGATTGACAGCCTTCCGAGAGGCTTCCGACGGTCGCATCCGTCGCGTCACTCGTAGCCGAAAGAAGCCGAACGTCGGTGCGGCTCTATACTGCGCCTGCGCACCGACGTTCGGCTTCTTTCGGAAAATCGTGACGCGATGGATGCGACCGTCGGAAGCCTCTCGGAAGCCTGTCAATCAAGAAGGAACGCCCATTCCCGAAGCCCATACCCGGAAGCGACGGAGAAGATGCATCTCGTAAACGGGTAAGTACTGCACATATTTTAAAATAAATAGCCGATTCCCCTAGTAAAAACGAGCAGGAATCTAAGGGGGAAAAGTGCCCTCTAAGGGTGAACCCCCCGCTTTAAGCACATAATCCATTTAATACAAAGCAGATAAACCTCTCGCATCCACTTTCCATTCCCAAAGAATGTCATTCTGAATTGAGAACACTTGTCGGCGGACCAGCAAAATGTCTTAAAATACAGCAAGTCCAGTTAGTTTGATTTATTGATTGACCTGAATGAATGAGAACCTTCACAGACATCCACATCCATAGTCCAAGGATCTTGTCTGCTTACAGGGTACCGAGAGAAACTCCGGATATAA
This sequence comes from Rana temporaria, assembly GCF_905171775.1. Taxonomy (NCBI): domain Eukaryota; kingdom Metazoa; phylum Chordata; class Amphibia; order Anura; family Ranidae; genus Rana; species Rana temporaria. The sequence goes on from NC_053489.1 coordinate 533,084,902, forward strand.
ATCATCAATGTTCTGTTTAACCACTTAAGCCCCGGACCATATTGCTGCCTAAAGACCCAAGGGGTTTTTACAGTTCAGGACTGCGTCGCTTTAACAGACAATTGCGCAGTCGTGCGACGTGGCTGCCAAACAAAATTGGCGTCCTTTTTTCCCCACAAATAGAGCTTTCTTTTGGTGGTATTTGATCACCTCTGCGGTTTTTATTTTTTGCGCTATAAACAAAAATAGAGCGACAATTTTGAAAAAAATGCAATATTTGCTGTAATAAATATCCCCCAAAAACATATATAAAAAAAAAAAATTCCTCAGTTTAGGCCGATACGTATTCTTCTACCTATTTTTGGTAAAAAAAATCGCAATAATCGTTTATCGGTTGGTTTGCGCAAAATTTATAGCGTTTACAAAATAGGGGATAGTTTTTTTGCATTTTTTATTTTTTTTACTACTAATGGCGGCGATCAGCGATTTTTTTCGTGACTGCGACATTATGGCGGACACTTCGGACAATTTTGACACATTTTTGGGACAATTGTCATTTTCACAGCAAAAAATGCATTTAAATTGCATTGTTTATTGTGAAAATGACAGTTGCAGTTTGGGAGTTATCCACAGAGGGCGCTGTAGGAGTTAGGGTTTACTTTGTGTGTGTTTACTAGTGTAGGGGGGTGTGGCTGTAGGAATGACGTCATCGATCGTGTCTTCCCTATAAAGGGAATGACGCGATCGATGCGCCGACACAGTGAAGCACGGGGAAGCCGTGTTTACACACGGCTCTCCCCGTTCTTCAGCTCCGGGGAGCGATCGCAACGGAGCGGCTATAAACGAATAGCCGCGCCGTCGTCCCGGATCGCTCCCCGAGCGGACCCGACCTCCGCATGTACGGGGGGGGTCCCGATCGGAACCCCCACCCACGTCTAGCAGAGGACGTACAGGTACGTACATGTGCCTGTCCGTGCCATTCTGCCGACGTATATGTACATGAGGAGGTCGGGAAGTGGTTAATCCATGAATCAGTAGTTGCACTATTATTACCAAACTCTCTCATCAGTGTCTTTATGGACCTTGCTTTGTGCACTGGTGTGCAGTCATGTTGGAACAGGAAGGGGCTGTCCCCAAACTGTTCGCACAAAGTTGGGGGCATGAAATTGTCCAAAATGTCTTGGTATGCTGACGCTTTAAGAGTTCCCTTCACTGGAACTAAGGAGCCAAGCCCAACCCCTGAAAAACAACCCCACACCATAATCCCCCCTCCACCAAATGATTTGGACCAGTGCACAAAGCAAGGTCCATAAAGACATGGATGAGCGAGTTTGGGGTGGAGGAACTTGACTGGCCTGCACAGAGTCCTGACCTCAACCTGATAGAACACCTTTGGGATGAATGTGCTTCTGGAAGAATAGGACAGCCTTCCCAGAGGAATTGAATCGGTTATAGACTGGGATGCCATTAAAGTTCATGTGCGTGTAAAGGCAGGTGTCCTAATACTTTTGGCAATATAGTATATATAGTATATATACTGTATATTCTTTTTATACTAAGTCCAGTCCATTGTTTGGACTTAGTACCTGCCGAAGGGTAATTCCAGCAGCCAAATAAAAGGAATTGGGATATTAAAGTTCTCCCCAGCACAAAATTAAAACTCAGCAGATACACAAAGGGGGTTATTTACTAAAGGCAAATCCACTTTGCACTACAAGTGCAAACTACAAATGCAAAGTGCACTGGAAATTGCAAGGAAAGTGCACTTGGAAGTGCAGTCGCTGTAGAACCGAGGGGAGAAAGGAAAATAAAAAAACAGCATTTTAGCTTGCACATGATTGGATGATAAAATCAGCAGAGCTTCCCCTCATTTCAGATCTACCCCTCAGATTTACAGCGCCTGCACTTACATGTGCACTTTCAGTGCAATTTCAAGTGCACTTTGCACTTGTAGTGCAAAGTGAATTTGCCTTTAGTAAATAACCCCCATACTGTACACATACCACAGCTGCTGACTTAATATTAGGACACTTACCTGTCCTGGAATCCGGCGATGTTGGTACCCCAGCCAATGCTTCCATTGGCTCTCGGTTGCTGCTGCCGCCATTCCCTATAGGGGCCAATTCACCCCACATGCAGTCCAGTGCGTTTTTTTTCTGCATGGAAAGTAGGTTATATGGTTTTTAATGGCATAATTCACACCAGTGCTTGCAGTTCCAGAAAAAAAGTAGAGCATGCTGCATTTTTCCTGCACTGGACTGTAATGGAACACTGTAAAGCACATCAAAAACGCACTTAGAATGCACCTGAACGCACATGTCCTTATCTAAGGTTAAGAAAAAAAGGAGGAAAATGCACTGGAATGCTTTAAAAACACACCAAACATGCCCTGGAATGCATCAAAAACATGCATGCAGAAAAGCATCGGAAACGCATCAGCCGCAGCGAGATCTCTCGGAAGTGGGGACAGGTACCTATCAAAAACAGGAACCTGCTCCCCTCCCCCGAAAGGTGGCAAATGTGGCAAAGTAGGGGGGGGAGCAAATAAGTAGAGCTTCCACTTTTGGGTGGAACTTCGCTTTAAGTGTCAGGCCCCGTACACACGACCGAGTTTCTCGGCAGAATTCAGCCAGAAACTCGGTTCAGAGCTGAATTCTGCCGAGAAACCCGGCCGTGTGTACACTTTCGGCCGAGGAAGCCGACGAGGACCTCGGCGAGGAAATAGAGAACATGTTCTCTATTTCCTCGTTGTTCAATGGGAAATTTCAGCTCGCCGAGGTCCTCGGCGGCTTCACAAGGAACTCGACGGACAAAACGATGTGTTTTGCCCGTCGAGTTCCTCGGTCGTGTGTACGCGGCCTCATATCCCTGCCCAAGCTGCACTGTTGTCATGTGCCAATACTAGGCTGGGCTGGAAGATAAATATGGAAGTGATGAGAGCTGCATTCTTGTGTGTGTGTATACACAGTATATATGTGTGTGTATATAATATATATATATATATACATACATACATACACACACACACACATAGAGTATATCTGATTATATATATATATATACACACACACATAGCAGAATGAATATACAGTGTGTATGTGTGTATATATATATATATATATATATATATATATAATGCCTCTCCCATCACTTACTTACATGTATAAATATTTTTCTCATTTCCTTTTTTTCATTCCTTTTATTGGGATGTGGGTCTGTGATTTCTGTACCTTCAATCTTCTAATATGTAAATCCTGCCCTGGGAAAAACTCTTCAAACAGACAGACATTTATCATAATACAGGAAGACAGGAAGTGAGCTGGGTGGGAACCAGAGGGGTGGTGAACTTCCACCTCTCACTTCCTGTAAGGCCTAGTCTGAAAAGGAAAGCATGGCATGGTGGAGATACTCTGTATTCTCCTGGATGGATTCTCCTGTATTAAAGGTATGTCTTCTATCAAATAATATTAGAATTGTGACAGTTTGGTGCATGAGTTAAGTTGTATTTGTCTATTTTTTGCTGAATAGTTCTCATTCTGTGTGCATTCACCTTCCCAGTTACCATGCAGCATGTGCACAGTAATGTAATATTATAGAGCTCCTCTTCCACAGCATGTCACTCTGCTGCATATAACATGTGTGGCTTATATCCAGTAACTGTGTAGCATACTTTCAGTGCACATTGCTGCATATAATATTATACGGCTTCCATTCTATATCCACTCATCATGCAGCATAGGGGTTGATTTACTGAAGGCAAATCCATTTTGCACTACAAGTGCACTTGAAAATGCAGTCGCTATAGATCGGAGGGGAAGATCTGAAATGAGGGGAAGCTCTGCTGATTTTATAATCCAATCATGTACAAGCAAAAATGCTTTTTTTTTTCCATGTCCCCTTCAGATCTACAGCGACTGCACTTCCAAGTGCACTTGTAGTGCAAAGTGGATTTGCCTTTAGTAAATATACCCTATTATAATGCCAGGGCACAGTGCTACCAATGTTTTATGTCTCCCTCCCCTTTTGCATATTATTATCTGCCCTGCTACTAGGTGCCAACAGATATGGATTTTTCCATACAGATACCAATTATGGGCCACCTTTCAGGCCGATAACAATATGAGGTACTGATATTCTGTTTACATCTAGCTGCCCCAGAAGTAGCCTGATATCAGTTGACACCTAGGCCTTTTTTGTATTCTAACAGCCACTGCCCACTGTCAGAATACAGGAAAAAAGAGCAGATAGCAGGGGAATCAATAACCAGGTTGCTATTGACTATTTTAAATTGCAGTAGCCAATAGCTAGTGGGCTATTACACCCGCCCACTGCCTGTTGTCAATCAGCAAAGGAGAGGATTTGAAGAACATTCTTCTTCAGGTCTTCCTCTGCTGATTGACAGCAGGCAGTGGGAAGGGGGCACAATAGTCAGCCTAATTTTAAAATTGAAACAGCCAATGGCAGTCTGGCTATGGTTCCCCCACTACCTGCTGTTTACATTCAGCTGCCATCAAATAAAGTGTGCAGAAAGAGGTTAGCGGTGTGTGTGTGGGGGGGGGGGTGGTGGATGGGGTGTGTGTGTGTGTGTGTGTGTGTGTGAGGGGGGGTGGATGGGGTGTGGAGGTGGAAAGCTAAAATTTTTTTTTTTTTTTGGGGGATTCTGACAGATGGGCCGCCAGCCGCTGTCAAAGCACCTGACCAAGACTGACAGCTGGTGAATGGAAAACCGGAATAGGCACTTGGAAGAAGGAAACCAACAACTGAGACAACTTGCCTTTGGTAAGCAGACAACTTAATTACGGTGGTGGCACCTTCCATTTTTTTATATCACCGCATTCAACTGGCACTGTATCTGATCATCATATCTGCATCATCCTTCATTATTCATTTGGTCATCAGTGTTTAAGTTTTGTGGCGATATCATTAAGAACTTTTGAGGTTTGGTTTGCCAATTGTGTGCTGTTGGCATACAATTTTGGGATCACCAATTTAGTGTATTAACCTCTCAATGTTTATACATATAATTGGACATTTATATTAATTTTTCCGTGCACTCTGATTTTTTTGTTTTGGTTAATTATTGTGCACCGTTTTTGGCATATCAGCCCCTGGATGCCAATATTTCAATGTGAATTGGTATTGGTGAAATTTTTGTATTTTAATCTAATTTTTTATATTGGCGCAGTCTTTTAATTTTTTATCTATTTATTGTGTGTTATTCCACCAGTACTGATTTTTTTTATCTTTATTTTCTGTTTGACCAATCATTTTCCCTTTCATTCTACAGTGTTTTATGGCAGAGTTAGGCAACCTTAGGCTTCGTACACACGACCGGATCTATCCGCTGGGATTGATCCGCGGATCAGTTCCAGCGGACAAATCCGGTCGTCTGTACGGCCTAGCGGATATTTATCCGCGGAGATTCCTCCGGCCGATCGATTTCAAGCGGATAGAAATTTCTTAGCATGCTAAGAAATCTATCCGCTTGAATCGTGTCCAGCGGATTGATCCGGTCGTCTGTACAGACTCACCGGATCAATCCGTCCGCTCCCATCCCTCGCATGCGTCGTAATGATTAGACGCATGCGTGGAAGTACTTACCTTCCAGCGTCGCGGCGACACGTCACCGCGGATGTATTCCGCACGGATTTTGATCCGATGGTGTGTACAAGCCATCGGATCAAAATCCGGAGGAGGAATCTCCGCTGGAAACGGTCCGGCAGACCGTTTCCAGCGGATATCCCCTCGTGTGTACGGGGCCTTAGAGAGGTGGAGATCTACCTGAACAACATGGGAGAAATCAAAGATCACTGGGCACAGTGTCCTCCAATGTTGCCTCCTCACACCTGACTAAAACCTATAATTGCCGTACTACCGCGCTGCAATCACGTGCCTTTCACTGCAATTATGGGTGTTAACATTTTGCCTCCTCACCACCTTGCAGAATTTCTCAGAGGAGCATTGCATACCGCACTTGTGAATGAGCCCTTAGTTGCATTTGGCAATAGCACTTTTAAGGCTCATTCACATGTGAATTTGGGTGTGGTAAAACCCTGCCCCCAATCCCTTCCCCCTTTAGCTTCTAAGTGGGGGTCAGGGTGCCATAGGAGGTGGATGCTTGAGAGTTACTATTAGCTCTCAAGCAACCAGAAACAACAGTACCAATGGGGATCGTTGGGTAACTGGGAGTTTACTGTACTACATTCATTATAGTATCAGTGAGGTAACTACATACTATATACACAAGTAGGATTTTTGTTTTGTGGCACATCTTTACTTTTACCTTGGGAGAAACCCTCCTGGAATATTTTTGATCTAGTGGGGGGGTCAGCAGCAGACTGGAGGAAGCCCTCTAATCATGTAAAAGTACATTTTTCCATGTCATCAATTTCTAACAAATGAAAGTAATGGATATAGTGAGAAAATAGGCCATTATGTTACTTAAAAAGTTTTTATGCATTTCCATAGATTTGCCTGGCGTAATGGATACTTTGAAAACCACAAGAGCGCAGCTAATAGTACTGAAGAATGATGGTGGAAGTTCATCCTGTGTGGGTGTATCGTGTGCATCACCTTCTGTCCCGTCTGAAGAGTTGAGCTCATCTCCTTGTCAAGTGTCGTACTCAAGGCCTAAACAGGTAGGTTTTCTTTTGGTACAGAAACATTAAAACGTATTTTTTTTAAATATCAAACATGTCCTACTCCTATTTACCTGCTCTGTTACCATTTTTGCACAGAGCAGCTCAGATCCTTCTTTTCTCAGGTCCCATGCCAGTGCTCCTGAACCAGAGCTCTGTGTGTCCAATCACACACTAAGCCTTGCCTTGGCCCCATCTCCTAATTAGCTCACTGGCTGTGATTGATAGCATCGGGAGCCAATAGCTCCCACCGCTACAGAAAGCCAATCAGCAGTGCAAGTCCCTGGAGAGACAAGGCTCTCGTGGACATCGCTGGATCGAGAGAGGACTCCTGTAAGTATAGGGGGGCTGCTGCACACAGAAGTTTTTTTTTTTTTTACCTTCATGCATAGAATACATGAAGGTAAAAACCCTTGTGTCTTTACAACCACTTCAATAAAAAGTAACCTTTAAGGCGGTGCCTCCAAGCGGCTGACAGATGGAGAGAAGCGGGTACAGTTAGACCCTATGAAAACATCAGCTTTGACTTGTAGACTGTAAGCCAATTTGACTGTTGTGTCAAAATGAGATATCTTGCTCAGTCTGGTAGTAGTCTGAACTAATAAGGCAAGTTGTAGGCAAGATGTTGATTTTTATACAGATTTTTGAAAAGTCTACAATATTTTGATGTTTTTATACATGCTTAATTTTGTTAGTTTTATTTACTCAGCTGCATCTGTTAGACTCCTTTCACACTGAGGCAGTTTTCAGGCGTTTTAGCGCTAGAAATAGCCTCTAAAAAGCTCATAAAACTGCATCCCTTTCAGTGCAATGAGCAATTTCACACTGGGGCAGTGCGTTTGCGCAACATTAGAAAAAGTCCTGCAAGCAGCATCTGGGGCGGGTTGGGAGCGCTATAAATAGCGCTCCTAAAACGCACCTGCCTATTGAAATTAATGGGCAGTGCTTCCAAAGCACCCTAAAAGCGCATTAAAAACTGGACTTTTTCCCTTTAAAAAAAAAAAACGCCTAAAAAGTGCTACAAAAACACTGCAAAACCGCCGGAGCTTTAGCAGCGCTGCAGTGTGAAAAGGGTCTTATATGGCTTTTGATTCACAGGGAAAATCTAATAAGTCTAATATTTTTCCATTTACTTTTTAAAGCTGCTACTTTGGCAAAGTTTCCTGGGACTTCATAAGCTGTGATCAGTGACGCTGTTACGAGAAAAATTGCGGCGTTGAAATATCACCTGAAGGGAAACATCAGGAACCTCAGCAGAATACCACAAACTTTTATGTCATTAATGTCATTTACCACAGTTAACACCACTTTCTATTCCCTGTGTTGTAGTTTTTGTATATTTACATGATAATAAAGTTGTGTGTATTGTACTGCGTTATTGTTTTTTTTCCAAATGTTTGCTAGTTTTATAGGCCTACAATATATAAAATACAATATATAAATACACAGCATTTCAAAATGTAATAGGAATGTATTTTTTTAAAATTCTGCATTCAGAAGTACATTTACATTTATATTTAAAATATATTTTAAAAAAACATTCTTAATCTATTTTTCCGAAATATATTGCCATATATTTGAAATGCTACAATTTTGGCCAGATTCAATATATTTCAAAAATATATTTCAATATATTTGTGCATATATTTCGGAATGCATTGTGAAATATGTTGCAAATATATTCATAAATATATGTTAAATGTACTTCTGAATGCATTTAGCAATATATTTTTGCAGCCATAAATATATTGCAAAGGGCATTTTGGAATGCATTGTGAATATATTCATAAATATATGCGAAATGTACTTCTGAATGCATTTAGCAATATATTTCTGAATATATTCACAATGCATTCCAAAATGCCCTTTGCAATATATTTATGGTTGCATAAATATATTGATAAATGCATTCAGAAGTACATTTAACATATATTTATGAATATATTTGCAACATATTTCATAATGCATTCCAAAATATATTCACAAATATATTGAAATATATTTTTGAAATATATTGAATCTGGCCAAAATTGTAGCATTTCAAATATATGGCAATATATTTGAGAAAAATATATTAAGAATGTTTTTTTAAAATATATTTAAAATATATTTTACTTCCACATGGGTATGAGTGCTGATGTTGCTGTATTTATGGGTTTTGGTAAGGCCGCATTTATGGTTGCTGGTAAGGCCGCATTTATGGGTGCTGATATTACTGCAATTATGAGTGTTGATGTTACTGCAATTATGGGTGCTGATGTTACTGCATTTATGGGTGCTGGTAAGGCCGCATTTATGGGTGCTGATATTACTGCAATTATGAGTGCTGATGTTACTGTATTTATGGGTTTTGGTAAGGCCGCATTTATGGTTGCTGGTAAGGCCGCATTTATGGGTGCTGATATTACGGCAAATATGTGTGCTGATATTATTGCAATTATGGGTGCTGATGTTACTGCATTTACGGAAGCTGGTAAGGCCGCATTTATGGGTGCTGATATTACTGCAATTATGGGTGCTGATGTTACTGCATTCATGGGTGCTGGTACAGCCGTATTTATGGGTACTGGTAAGGCCGCATTTATGGGTGCTGATGTTACTGCATTTATGGGTGCTGATATTACTGCATTTATGGGTGCTGGTAAAGCCGCATTTTATGGGTGCTGGTAAGGTCGCATTTATGGGTGCTGATATTACTGGAGCCAGGGGGGTCGGCAAAATTAGGTTTCACCTAGGACGTCAACAATCCTCTCTTTCCTCATCACACTGCGTCCCTCTCCATCTGTCACCAGTGTCTCTCCCTGTCCCTTGATTGTGTGTTAGTGTGTGTCATTGTTTTTGTATGAGTTACTGTGTGCACCAATGTATTTACATGAGTGTGAGTTGGCATCATCAGTGATTTTTTGTATCAGTGTGTGCCCGCGGGCCATTGTGTGTGTTTGCGCCACAGTCAGCATGTGTATCTGAGAGCATGTGTATGGGTCATTGTCAGTGAAAGTGTAAGTCGTTGAGTATATTATATGCGTGTATATATATATATATATATATATATATATATATATATATATGTATGTGTTCTTCTTTAAAATTACTAAAGAAAAAATTGGAGAGCCCAGTGACAGAAGTGGAGAGCACCAGCCCTGACAGCCCACTTCTATCAATCTTCAGGTGTATTGCAAAACCATGAAACCTTTTTTGATGAAGAAGAAGGAAAGTGGAGCTGAAGGACGCAGGAGACGAAAGTTGGAGGCGGAGGAAGCCAAGAAGTCAAGCAAGTTCTTCATGACCTTCTTTGAAAAGCCTGGAACAAGTTGTTCGACACCTTCCATGGAGTCCCCTGCACCTGCTACATGTTTATTAGAATCTGAAGATGGATCAAGTAAAAATGCATCACAAGCTGAGGAGGAAGTCAAGTCAGATAGATTTGAGTATGATGAGATTAGAAGTGAGGAGGCCAAAGAGAACATGACAGGAGGGGAAGATGATGGTGGCGGCGATGCTGTGTTTATTGATGAGATTGAATCTGACGATACTGAACCTGGTGAATTGGATGGTGTTGAAGAGCCTCAAACTGTCTTACCAGAAGTTATTGAACACCATGACATTGGACGTCTGATTTCGACAAGGAATCTGGAAAAGCAATTCCAGCTGATGCATTAAGAACAGAAATAATAAAGCTGGGTTCATATTTTTTCTTGAACAGTGAGGGGCCTTTCCTACCAACAAATAACCGCTCATTGAACAAAACTTGGTTCAAGAGGAAATTGGGAAATGGTCGTGGTGAGGAAGTGACCTGCTCTTGGCTGGTCTATTCCCCTTTTAAAAAGTCTGCATTTTGTATCTGTTGTCTTCTCTATTCCCAGTCAGACCATCAATCCTCATTGGAGCGGGAAAGTGGATTCAGCCAATGGAAAGCACCTGAAAGGATTAGTGTTTATGAAAATGCTAAGAATCATTGGGAGTGCTTTGCACAGTGGAAAGAAATGGAAAGAAATGTAGCTGAAAACAGAACAGTTATTGACGTGGAACTTCAGTCACAGATTGAGAAGGAAAAGCAGAAGTGGCGTTATATCTTGAGGAGATTCCTTCATTGCATAAAATTCCACGCGACTCAGAACCTGGCTTTGCGAGGACATAGGGAGTCACTTCAGCTGGATGATGACTCCAACGTGGGAAATTTCCTTGGCCTACTGAAACTACTGGCCATCTTTGACCCTGTCATAAAAGAACACCTCAGTCATGTGGAAAGTCATCCTGGATCCACGTCTTATCTTTCACAAGGTGTTCAGAATGAATTCATTCACATGATGGCATCTACTGTTCGCCAGAGTTTACTGAGAAGTATTTGTAAGGCCAAGTTCTATGGTCTCATGTTTGACTCGACTCCTGATCAGGCACACCGTGAGCAGATGTCAGAAGTAGTGAGGTACGTGGTAGTTGATTTTGAGAGGTCAGAGAGTCCTTCCTTGGATTAATACAGATAAGCCAGAAGAATGCTGACAGCTTGGTTGAAGACATCTTGAAACAGCTAGAGAAGGATGGAATGGAGCTACAGGATTGTCGGTCACAGTGCTATGACAACGCTGCTGTGATGGCTGGACACAAAAGTGGTGTTCATCAAAGAATAAGTGAGAAAAACAACCTGGCAGTGTTTGTGAATTGCAACAATCACTCACTCAATTTGGTAGGTGTACATGCAGCCAAGCAGGATAGAATGATGGTCAAATTTTTTGGTACCATCGAAGCTCTCTATGTGTTCTTCTCTCGTTCAACACAGCGCTGGGAAAAACTCAAAAACACTGTGCCTATGGTTGTTAAGTCAGAGTCTGAAACAAGGTGGAGTGCAAGGACAGAAGCAGTGAAGCCTGTCAACAACTACTTTGAGGAGATAGTTCAAGTTCTCCAGGACATGATAGACAATGAAAATGAGACCAGTGGAACAAGAAGTGATGCAAGATAACTGTGTAACCGCATGTTGAGTTACGATTTTCTGACTTTGCTAGGATTTTGGAACAAAGTACTCATTCGCATTGACCGTATTCAAAAGAGGCTGCAGGAAGGATCCTAGCATGAACTTTCATGATGCTGCCCCGGATTTGAAAGCCCTCCGAGATCAGTTTGATGATGAAAGAGAAGTTTTAGTCAGTGAGTCAGTCGAAGAAGGACTCAGTCTCTGTCAAGACTGGAATATTGAAGTTAAAAGCAGTCAGAGAAGAAAGAAGCGAATCCCTGGTGAGAACTTAAGAGATGCTGGGTTATCAGCTAAGGAGGAGATGGAACAAGTCATGAAGGGAACACTCGACCGCCTTCACAGAGAAATGGATAAGGTTCACCCGTTTGCATGACACTGACGCTAAGTTTGGGTTCCTTCTCGGTGTCTACAAAAATGACTGTAGCATTACCCCCAGTGGAGCTGCTGGATTTTTGGACGGCGTGTTACCTTGTGGCTCCTCCGAATTCTCTAGGGGCGAGTGATGCGTATGCGCATAAACAGAAGTAAAGGAATGTCCACAACAGGTGATCTTTTGCTGTGCTCTTTATTACCCAGCCGGGTAAAAACAATAAAACTTGTGGTGAGGAGAGTAAAGTTGAAAGGAGAAAGAATAGCAGATTCAGGCGTAATGATAGGAAACAGTCCTGCTCCAAAACATAACACTTCTCTGCTCCACTCCCACCGGAGTGGGTTCAGTGTACTCGGACAGGCCTCTCTCACTGACCTGGCAGCCGGAGTATCACTCAGACAATGATAGTAATAAGTCTCTGCCACAGACCCTCCTTGGTGAACTTGAACTTGGGAGAAAGTCTCTGCCACAGACCCCTCTCAATGAGCCTCAGAAGATACTTCTGCCACAGGTCCCCTCTGGGTTGGATTATTGGAAATATGCCTCCTTACTTGAGTTACGTCTGGATCTCCTTCAACTTGTCACCCAGGTACCGACTGACAGGTGATCAGTCCCACAGTGTCCGGCTACCTGTGATCCAGCCTCTCAATGCGCTCCTCAGACCGACTCCCCACTGAACAGCACCCAGCTTGGGATCTTCAAAAGATGGAACATAGTCGTTCACTGGATCCCCATCGCTGGTTCAGATGCTCCGGGCCAACATGGTCCCAGAGCCAGGAACATCGCGTGGCACACGCGCCCCGCCAGGTAGGCCGTAGCACCGGGGCGCCGTGATGTGGCCACCCTAAAGGTGGGTGCCACACTCGACAAAGAAGAGCCCAGAACCGATGACGTCTGTCCCATAAATACCCCTCCCCAGCATGCACAGCAAGGACAAACCCTCGTGAAGAGCACCCAAATCTTGACCCTTACTGCTGCCACCTGCAGTACCGGGGCTGGAAGAACACCCTGATACAGCAGAATGACCCACAGCACAGCCAAGCTGAGACAGAGGCCCTATTCTCACACCTAACAATCAGGATCAGAGTCTAACTATACTCTGATCTATACTTAAATTTGACTAGCACCAGTACTATAAAGTACATGGGCGCTACACGACCTGAAAAAGACCTGAAAAAGAAGTGTGAACATTTGGGCGAATTCTACAGCTCTGATGTTGATGGACAGCAGCTATATGAAGAAATTTTGGATTGCAGAATGTTGATATTAACCACTTAAGACCCGGACCATTACGCAGGTAAAAGACCTGGCCAGTTTTTGCGATTCGGCACTGCGTCGCTTTAACTGACAATTGCGCGGTCGTGCGATGTGGCACCCAAACAAAATTGGCGTTCTTTTTTTCTTTTGGTGGTATTTGATCACCTCTGCGCTATAAACAAAAATAGAGCGACAATTTTGAAAAAAAACAATATTTTTTACTTTTTGCTATAATAAATACCCCCAAAAAATATATAATTTTTTTTCTCAGTTTAGGCCTATACGTATTCTTGTACATTTTTTTGGTAAGAAAAATCGCAATAAGCGTTTAACGATTGGTTTGCGCAAAATGTATAGCGTTTACAAAATTGGGGATAGTTTTATGGCATTTTTATTAATATTTTATTTTTTTACTACTAATAGCGCGATCAGCGATTTTTTTCGTGACTGCGGCATTATGGTGGACACATCGGACAATTTTGACACATTTTTGGGACCATTGTCATTTTCACAGCAAAAATTTCTATAAAAATGCATTGTTTACTGTGAAAATGATAATTGCAGTTTAGGAGTTAACCACTAGGGGGGCTCTTTAGGGGTTATATTGACCTCATATGTGTTTCTAACTGTAGGGGGGTGGGGCTGGACGTGTGGCGTTACTGATCGCCTTTCCCTATATCAGGGAACAGACGATCAGTGACATTGCCACTATGAAGAACGGGGAATGTGTATTTCCACACACCTCTCCCCGTTCTTCAGCTCCCGTGACCGATTGTGGGACACCGGCGCAGTCACGGAGCTTCGGACCGGGTCTCGGGCACGCGCGCGACCCACGGCTAGGCACTTAAAGGGGACGTACAGGTACGTGCCATTCTGCCGACGTAAATGTGCAGGAGGCGGTCTTTAACCACTTAAGGACCGGACCAATATGCTGCTAAATGACCCAAGGGGTTTTTACAATTCGGCACTGCGTCGCTTTAACAGACAATTGTGCGGTCGTGCGACGTGGCTCCCAAACAAAATTGGCGTCCTTTTTTTCCCACAAATAGAGCTTTCTTTTGGTGGTATTTGATCACCTCTGCGGTTTTTATTTTTTTGCACTATAAATAAAAATAGAGCGATAATTTTGAAAAAAATGCAATATTTTTTACTTTTTGCTATAATAAATATCCCCCAAAACATATGTAAAAAAAAAAATTTTCCTCAGTTTAGGCCGATACGTATTCTTCTACCTATTTTTGGTAAAAAAAAAATCGCAATAAGCGTTTATCGATTGGTTTGCGCAAAATTTATAGCGTTTACAAAATAGGGGATAGTTTTATTATTTTATTTTTTTACTACTAATGGCGGCGATCAGTGATTTTTTTCGTGACTGCGACATTATGGCGGACACTTCGGGCAATTTTTACACATTTTTGGGACCATTGTCATTTTCACAGAAAAATTTAAATTGCATTGTTTATTGTGAAAATGACAGTTGCAGTTTGGGAGTTAACCACAGGGGGCGCTGTAGGAGTTAGGGTTTTCCTAGTGTGTGTTTACAACTGTAGGGGGGTGTGGCTGTAGGACTGACGTCATCGATCGAGTCTCCCTATAAAAGGGATCACTCGATCGATGCAGCCGCCACAGTGAAGCACGGGGAAGCCGTGTTTACATACGGCTCTCCCCGTTCTTCAGCTCCAGGGAGCGATCGCGATGGGGCGGCTATAAACGAATAGCCGCGCCGTCGTCCCGGATCGCTCCCCGCGGGAATCCGACCGCCGCATGTAGCGGGGGGGTCCCGATCGGACCCCCGACCCATGTCTAGGCAGGGACGTACAGGTACGCCAATGTGCCTGTACGTGCCATTCTGCCGACGTATATATACATGCGGCGGTCTGGAAGTGGTTAAGTCTTGCCAACATGAAAATCTCAAGACCTAAAGAGCTTCTCGAATTTATTGTTCAATATGGAGATGAGTGTCTTCCCCAATCTTCGCATTGCTATTTAGATAATGCTAACTATTGCAGTTTCCATCGCCAGCTGTGAGAGATCATTTAGCAAGTTAAAACTAATACTTTCGTATTTGAGAGCCTCCATGGGTCAAGACAGACTCTGTGATCTTGTTCTGCTAATTTTTTCCTTGTCTGCTAAATATAACCTAACCCCTTCCCGACCAGCCACCGCAGTTATACTGCGGCAGGTTGGCTACCCTGGGCGAACCATTGTAGCTATATGTTGTTACCACTAGGGGCCGCACGCCCGCCTGTTGCGACACCAGAGCCGATTCACCTGCCCGGCGGTCGTGATGACCGCCGGGCACCCGCAATCGCTCCACAAAGAGACAGAATGGAGAATGTCAAAAATAAAATAACTGTCAATGTAAACAGACAGATCTCGGTGCTATCAGTGCTTTTGGGGGTGAGGAGAGCGATCTGTTGTTCATACTAAGTATGAGCTACCATACGGAACCCGGAAGTGGACGCTCATTACATCACTGCAGCATGCTGCGTCATTGCTGAGGAGTTTGCCTTTCCATCTTATATCCTTTTATTTGTCGGAGCAATACTCATCAGTCAACTTGAGGTGTACATCAACATACCCTGCATTTGCACGACTAAGAACCGCAGTTACAAGCCTTATCGACTTGTGGTGATATATGTCATCACAAGTCCATTCTTTCCGGTAAGCCTCCATTTTTCAACTGGTGGTGGTTACTTCTCACTTTAGGAAGAAAAGTTTTTTCCTGCTTTACATTATTTATCCTCACTGGGTGGAATCCAATTTTTTGGACTATTATGTTATACTTGGACCTTCACATGTACTAATTATTTCCATATTCGGTGGATTGCTACCATACGGACTATAATTTTATATATATAGGGGCAAATCCACAAAAGAGATACTCCGGCGTAAGCCGTCGTATCTCTGGTTCTAACTTTGGAACTGATCCTCAGAAGCAGTTTTCCTAAGTTAGGCAGAAGATCCGACATCTGTAAGGGACTTACACTGCCGGATCTTAGGATGCAGTACCGCATCCGCCACTGGGGGCATTTCGAGTCGAAATGCCTCTGTTAGTATGCAAATTAGCACTTAGGGCGATCCTCAAAGCTTTTGTACCTAGTTTTTTCGCCGTAAGTGTTAGTTTGCCTGGTGTAAAACTAGGGCTGCTTTTACATGGTGTAAAGTTAGTCACACCTTGTAAAGGCCCATTCAAGCGACGGCATTTGGTATGCATTCCCGAGGGAGAACTCCACGGCAATTTGTAAATTCCAAACCGGCATGGGTTCCCCCCCAGGAGCATACCAGGCCCTTAGGTCTGTTATGGGTTGTAAGGAGACCCCCCCCTCCGCCGAAAAATTTACGTAGGGGGTCCCCCTACAATCCATACCAGACCCGTATCCAAAGCACGCTACCCGGCCAGCCAGGAAGGGAGTGGGGACGAGCGAGCGCCCCCCCCCCCTCCTGAGCCGTGCCAGGCCGCATGCCCTCAACATGGGGGGGTTGGGTGCTCTGGGGCAGGGGGGCGCACTGCGGGCCCCCCCACCCCAGAGCACCCTGTCCCCATGTTGATGAGGACAGGACCTCTTCCCGACAACCCTTGCCATTGGTTGTCGGGGTCTGCGGGCGGAGGCTTATCGGAATCTGGGAGTCCCCTTTAATAAGGGGGCCCCCAGATACCGGCCCCCCACCCTAAGTGAATGGATATGGGGTACATCGTACCCCTATCCATTCACCTGTAGGCAAAAAGTAAAATTTAATAAACACACAACACAAGGCTTTTTAAAATAATTTATTATTCTGCTCCGGACGCCCCCCCTGTCTTCGTTATTAGCTCAATTAGCAGGGGGGGCTTCTTCTTCCGCTCTCCGGGGGTCTTCTTCCACTCTCCGGGGGTCTTCCGCTCTCCGGGGGGGGCTTCTCCGGACTCCGGGGGGCTTCTTCCATCTTCTCCCCTCTTCCGCTCTTGACTCGGCGAACCCCGGTTCTTCTGCAGCTCTCCGGTGCCTTCTTCTTCAGCGCTGGCTGCCTGCTATGTTTGTGTGTTAGCTCGATTTCAAACAGGCAGCCAGCGCGGTCTTCTGTGGCGTCAGGGTCTTCTCTTCCTTTCTTCCGATGTTGCCTCGTCGCCTGTTGTCGCTGTAATGATGGAAGCGCGCCTTGCATCCCATTTATATAGGCATCACCGTCCCATCATGCTCCGGCAGGTACCCACGTGGTGGGTGCACGTGGGTAGGCACCCACCACGTGGGTACCTACCGGAGCATGATGGGACGGTGATGCCTATATATATGGGATGCAAGGCGCGCTTCCATCATTACAGCGACAACAGGCGACGAGGCAACATCGGAAGAACAGAAGACCAGAAGACCCTGACGCCACAGAAGACCGCGCCGGCTGCCTGTTTGAAATCGAGCTAACACACAAACATAGCAGGCAGCCAGCGCTGAAGAAGAAGGCACCGGAGAGCTGCAGAAGAACCGGGGTTCGCCGAGTCAAGAGCGGAAGAGGGGAGAAGATGGAAGAAGCCCCCCGGAGTCCGGAGAAGCCCCCCCCGGAGAGCGGAAGACCCCCGGAGAGTGGAAGAAGACCCCCGGAGAGCGGAAGAAGAAGCCCCCCCTGCTAATTGAGCTAATAACGAAGACAGGGGGGGCGTCCGGAGCAGAATAATAAATTATTTTAAAAAGCCTTGTGTTGTGTGTTTACTACATTTTACTTTTTGCCTCCAGGTGAATGGGTAGGGGTACGATGTACCCCATATCCATTCACTTAGGGTGGGGGGCCGGTATCTGGGGGCCCCCTTATTAAAGGGGACTCCCAGATTCCGATAAGCCCCCGCCCGCATACCCCGACAACCAATGGCAAGGGTTGTCGGGAAGAGGTCCTGTCCTCATCAACATGGGGACAGGGTGCTCTGGGGTGGGGGGGCCCGCAGTGCGCCCCCCTGCCCCAGAGCACCCAACCCCCCATGTTGAGGGCACGCGGCCTGGCACGGCTCAGGAGGGGGGGGGCGCTCGCTCGTCCCCACTCCCTTCCTGGCTGGCCGGGTAGCGTGCTTTGGATACGGGTCTGGTATGGATTGTAGGGGGACCCCCTACGTCAATTTTTCGGCGTAGGGGGGTCTCCTTACAACCCATAACAGACCTAAGGGCCTGGTATGCTCCTGAGGGGGAACCCATGCCGTTTTTTTCTTTGAAAATTGGCATGGAGTTCTCCCTCAGGAATGCATGCCGAGCGTCGCTGTCATTTTTTTTTCTAATTATTTGTTTTCCCGGCGCGTCTTTTTTTCACCCGTCGCAACTTTAGTGTCCCGTCGCAATCCACAAAGCCGCCCGGCGTCAATTACGTTCGCGCGATGCACGTCGGGAAAATGACGTCACACGCATGCGCAGTACGGCCGGCGCGGGAGCGCGCCTCATTTAAATTGTAAACGCCCCCCGGAGAGGAGGAACGCCTTACGACGGCGGCACTTAACTTACACGGCTTGAAATTTTTACGTAAGTGCTTTGTGGATCAGGCACTTAGGTAAAAACTTTAAGTCAGTGTAACTTAACTGCTGCAAGTTAAGTTACGCCGCCTGGCTGAGGATTTGGCCCATAGTTTTTTATTGTTGCCTATATGATGTGTTTCACTCACTATTATATTGGAGACCTTCTTTCTTGTATCGCAAAAAATAGCCTGGTCATTGAGCAGCCAAATCTTCCAGGGCTGAAGTGGTTAAAAAGTGTTTTGTTAACTCTGTGCGATAAGTACAAAAACACCTGTTGATGTTGCCAGAAATTTCTCTGAGTTAATAACTTTCTATGCTCTCCGCTTGTGAACGTGGAAGAGTTATGGAAAAATTAAGTAGGCAGGGCTGACACCATGTGGTTAAGAATTCAGAGCTGTGTTGTCATGTTAAAGTGGAACTCCACTCACAATTTCTCCAATCCTCCTTCTAATCCTCTCCCCTACCTTTAACACATTTGGAAACACATTTTTGTTGGGGGGGGGAGCAAGTGCCTTTTTCAGCAGGTACATTTTTAGGGGGGGGGCAGTGCCTTTTTCAGCAGGTATACATGCTCTCACTTCTCACATGGCCTTCCCCTCCTTCCTGCCCACAGCCTCCTGGGATAAAGTCACACATCTCAGAACAGGAACAGTCAATCCTAGTTTAGTCAATCCTAGTTTGGCCAATCTCACCTATGTGCAGTGGGAAGGCAACTGTAAATCATCAGGAAGTGACAACCAACTCCCAAATCTAAGAGGTCAGCACAGGAACCCAACGCACAGTAAAGACTTTGGCCCAGATTCTCAAAGGAGATACGACGGCGTATTTCCAGATACGCCGTCGTATCTCTGAGTCTGAGCCGTCGTATCTATGCGCCTGATTCATAGAATCCGTTACGCATAGATTTGTATTAGATCTGACCGGCGTAAGTCTCTTACGCTGTCGGATCTCAACTGCATATTTACGCTGGCCGCTAGGGGCGTGTATGCTGATTTACGCCTAGAAATATGTAAATCAGCTAGATACGCGAATTCACGAACGTACGCCCGGCCAACGCAGTACAGATACGCCGTTTACGTTAGGCTTTTCCTGCCGTAAAGTTACCCCTGCTGAATGAGGCGTACATGCGGCGTACCAATGTTAAGTATGGACGTCGTTCCCGCGTCGAATTTTGAATATTTTACGTTGTTTGCGTAAGTCGTCCATGAATGGGGCTGGACGTAATTTACGTTCACGTCGAAACCAATACGTCCTTGCGGCTTACTTTGGAGCAATGCACACTGGGATATGTCCACGGACGGCGCATGCCGTTAAAAACATCAATCACGTCAGGTCACATAACATTTACATAAAACACGCCCCCCTGTTCCACATTTGAATTAGGCGGGCTTACGCCGGCCTATTTACGCTACGCCGCCGCAACTTACGGAGCAAGTGCTTTGAGAATACTGCACTTGCCGTCTAAGTTGCGGAGGCGTAGCGTAAATAGGATACGCTACGAAGGAAAAAAATACGCTCTTCTTCGAGAATCTGGCCCTTTGAGTGTTAGTAAGACAGTGCTAGACCTAATGGACTGGTAAGTATCCTTTTCTTACTAGTCATCAGCTATAGTATTTGTATTTTTTTGCAAAAGACAAGTTATTTTTTGCAGAATCAGTAGAGGTCAAATCCGTCTCAGCTAATGTGTCTCTGTGGATGCTTTTTTCAACAGTTTCTATACCAATGTGCTTTGGGTATTGTACACAGGCTTTTGTGTCACTCCCCAATTGCATGCCCTGCATGAATTTCAATATTTTATAGCTCCTGATGTTTAATGCATTGGGTGCTATATATTTAATTTACATTTTTAGCTTTTTCTTTTACTTAAGCACACAAAACCTTAAATTATAGAAATATTAATTATTTCCAAGCTTCAGCAGAAGTAGAGAGTACACAGATATGATTTTTTTTTTTTTTTTTGTTAACTAAAAGCCATGTAATGCTGTGATAATTGATTCCTCTTTTATACAAAATGTTAATACCAGTTATCATATATATTCTTAGAGATATGGTTAGATAACACTGTTTATTCCTGACATTTATTATTGTTGTTTCTATGGCAACCTATTTGTAGATGTCTAATCCAGTTATCTATTTCTGACTGCAATTTGCCATTCACTTCAGTAAAAAATCTCTATGTGCATGATAGAAGGTTAATTGAAGCCTAAAATGGTATGTTGTCTGAGCCAGTCTAATAAATCAGGAAGTTACAATTTTATCATTGCTATTTTTGCATACTTTTGGAGTAGAATTAATAGGAGCAGAAATATTTCTCTCCTCTTTTCACCCATTAGACATACACATCTACTGGAAGAGATTTTTTAATTAATGGAGCCAGAATTATTTTATTTTTGATGTATGCATTTAACTGGAATTTGATAACATCATAATTCAGTGCATGGTGTACAAAATGAGCCTGCATACACACTTCTTCTTAAAGGGAGCATGAATCCCCCTAACAAGTGTGATAATTGTAAGGCTCTGAAACTCCATAACATTATAGTAACTCACAGTCTCATACTAACTGTATATCACTGCAGGAGATGCCTAGTGGGATGGGCAGCAATGCCACTAACCAGGCTCAGGTTTATTTCAAGGTCATATTTGCCTTGGTCTAAGAAGCAAAGCTTCAGTACAGCTGCAAGAAAATAGACTGCTTCACATAAAAAATCCACTTGATAGTGTTCACAAATACAACATTATTGGACTGAATTGTTGGATTGAAAGTCACTGTAAAGAAGTTATGGCTTGCAAAAAAAAAATGTTGATCACCGCCATGATCATCTCAACTCTGAATACTGACGTATTCTTAAAATGTTCTTATAATATCTTATAATTTCTTATAATATCCAGGCATTTCAGGAATCTATGTGAAGCTTGCAAGGCACCGCTCTTTCTTAGATACATTATTAGTCAGGTTGAAAAAAGACAACAACACAAATTGAAAACCTCCATATACTGTATATATATGGTTCTATACCCATAGTTGATCCAGAGGAAGGCAACAACAACAAAAAAACAGTAAAGCAAGGTTCAATTCACACCAGTGGGGGAAAATATCCTTCCTGAACCTCCAGGAGGCATCTACTGAGCTGACCATAACTAGTTCTTGAGGGAGTCTATTCCACATTTTTACAGCTCTTACTGTGAAGAAGCCTTCCTGTGTGTAAAGTTTAATCTCTTTTTCTACAGATGTAAGAGTGCCCCCTTGTCCCCTGTAATGACCTCAATTCTCTCCTCACTGGCCTACCTTTACACCCCTATTTCCGCTTCAGTCTATGAAGAATGCTGCTGATAGTCTAATACACCTTACTAACCGATCTGTGACCTCTCTGCCAATCTCTTCACTGGCTTCTCCGTACCCCATTGTAAAAAAATTCTAAATACTAGACACAACGTACAATGCCATCCACAACATCGGCCCAGCTACATCACCAACCTCATCTGCAGATATTGCCCATATCGTCCTCTCCACTCCTCCCAGGTCCTCCCTCTCTCTAGTTCCCTTGTTACCTCCTCCCACGCTGCCTCCAGGAATTCTCCAGAGCCTCTCCCATCTTCTGGAACTCCCTGCCCCAGTATTTCCGGTCAGCTCCTACCCTGTCTGCCTTTAGGTGATCCTTGAAAACTCACTTATTTAGGGACGCCTACCACACCTCCACCTAAGAACTGTACTTGAGTAACCTCCATTAGATCATCACCTATGTATTTATATGTGTAACGGAACCCCAAATGGGACAGGGGTTAAATCCGTACACGATATTCCATTCCACCCACGACAGCTTATCGACACTCCACCATCAGGCAAACGAACGAGACCCATAAGAATTCCCCCCCAGAAACGAGACACACAGCTCTTGTTTGAGGTTTAAAACAGGGAATGAATCTTTATTATCTGCCCATGGTAACACATTTCTCTTCAAAATACATCCCTCCCACCCTTGGGAAACAGGGTGGGTTAAATTGTCCAATGACAATGGTGATACAGTTCAGGTGTGTTCAAACTTCTCCTTCAGTAAACAGTCTTAGCAGGGGGGTTTGCTGGAGTGATTCCCCCCCCCCTTTCCTCACAGCAAGACACTTTAACATCCCATAATAGGTATTCAGACTGTCTACCAAGCTCCAATCCACATAGCAGACCTAATTACCACAATAGACAATGGAATGCAATCACACCCCACCCCTTTCATCACAGCAAGCTTACTAGTATACATCAGCCAACACACAATATATTTATATACAATATATACAATATCTGACCGCATTAAATGTGACTAGCACAGACCATAGTGGGGTTCTCAT
The DNA here is from genome assembly GCF_905171775.1 of Rana temporaria. Lineage (NCBI taxonomy): Eukaryota > Metazoa > Chordata > Amphibia > Anura > Ranidae > Rana > Rana temporaria. The sequence continues at coordinate 533,107,929 of NC_053489.1, forward strand.
TCACCCTGTGCCCCTAAAGTCACTCCTGTTACATGGCTCCCTCCTTGTGGAACACTCTGGCAGACCCAGCTTGATCCTTTTCGGGTCAACTTGGGGATGTCCGGAACTAGGAGGCCGGGATAACGTCTGTTTGCCGGGATAAACCATCAGCATTGCCATCTGGCTTACCAGGTCGGTAGCTGATGGTGAAGGTGAATAATGGAGTTCAGCTCTGGAACAGTCACTTGCTTTGCTCTCTCAATGGCTCCCAAAACCTGTTGCTGATGCTCTTGGGACAGATACGGCACCACCTGGATGCAAATCCCATTTAATCTTTTGACAATTTCCGCCTGTTTGTGCACTTCAATGTTCAAGCCACGGGACATCTCATAATACATGACATAGTGTCGTTGCATCTCTGATTTCTCGCTGGCCAACTTGTCACATTCCCATTTTAGACTGTGATATTGTGCCGGATCTACAGTACATGTCGGGGAAGGTAGTCTTACCCGGGTCTCAGCAGCAAGCGAGTTGGTTCCAGCAACGCGGGTCTGGGCACAGGTAGTCACTGTGTGGGCTTCAGCGGGGCACATCGGGGCGTACGCAGAAATAAGGGGGGCCAAATCATTCCCCAGTAGTACATCTGCTGGCAAATCCTTCATCACCCCCACATTCACATGTCCCGAACCAACCCCCCAATCCAGGTGAACCCGGGCAACGGGTAGCCGGAAGACGGTGCCTCCCGCTACTCTTACGGCTACAGTGTCTCCGGTGTGCTGGCTCTCTGGGATGAGGTTCTTCTGTAGCAGGGTCATCGTGGCCCCAGAATTGCGTAGTCCATTGGCTACCTTTCCATTGACCCAGACAGTCTGCCTGTGTTGCTGTCTGTTGTCCTGGTTAGCTGCTTGTATCGGATCTGCCTCGTGCAGAACGTCCCAATGTTCTTCCTCCTCAACGCAGTGGGCCGCAGGCATGGGTGTGCGGGGGTTCCCCCTTTCTGGCTGTCTCCATGACTGTGACTGCCTGGGTGGATTCAATGGACAGTCTAGCTTTCTGTGTCCTAGCTGTTTACACCCAAAACACCTGATGGGCTGTGAGTAGTCCTGGGAGTTGAACCTAGGCTTCTGAGGATAAGTGGCCGCTGGAGGTGGTGTTGTAGGACGGTCCGACTGGGGTTTGTAGGCAATAGGCGGCGGGGGTGCCGCTGATCCATAATCCACCCGAGCTGTGGTCTTGACCACAGAGTTGTCCAGTTTGCGGGCGTCTGTGTATTCGTCCGCCAGGCGAGCTGCTTCAGACAAGGAGAAAGGGTTTCTGTCCCGGACCCATTCTCTGACTTCCCGGGACAGTTTGTCAAAGAAGTGCTCCAGCAGGAACACCTGCAGCACCTCTTCCCCGGCTTCTGCTTGGCATCCATCGACCCAGTGGGATGCTGTGCGGTGTAGGCGGCATGCCCACTCGGTATATGAGTCTCCAGTCTGCTTGCTCGTCTCTCGGAACCGCCTCCGGTATGCCTCCAGTGTGACGGCATACCTGGCCAAAAGTGCTTCTTTTACCAGTCCATAGTTCATAATATCCTTGTCTGGAATGGCCCTGAACGCTTCACTGGCCCGGCCGGACAATTTCCCAGACAAAATGGTAACCCATTCCTCTGTGGGCACCCGGTGTAGGGCACATTGCCGTTCAAAATCAGCAAGGTACCCATCAATCTCCCCTTCAGTTTCAATGAAGTTCTTAAAAGCAGCAAAATGTATCTTTCTCCTTTCAGTTGGTGCTGCTGTGACTTCTGCTGCTGCAGAACATCTTTGCCGTAGCCAATTTGCGTCCACAGCAGCTATAACCCGGTCTATGATCTCTGGTGGAGGGTTAGGACCATAGTGTGCCAGTCTTAGCTTAACAGCCCGATCAAAACTTTCTTCCTCCGGGGTCCTGTCTGTTACGCTGGGCCTTTCCGTTATGTTGGGTCTTTCCGCTCCATCCATTTGGACAAGTTCTGTGACCACGTCCATCTTCTTATGGTTGCTGGCTGCTCTGCCACGGTTCTCCAGTAGTCCTTGAGGGTAGAGAGCTTCAGCCGTTCCTACTGTGTCTCCATTGTCCTGTGTCCTTGTAGCTGTCCTTTAAGGCTGTGGGATCATCTCACTGCTTGCCAACAATTGTAACGGAACCCCAAATGGGACAGGGGTTAAATCCGTACACGATATTCCATTCCACCCACGACAGCTTATCGACACTCCACCATCAGGCAAACGAACGAGACCCATAAGAATTCCCCCCAGAAACGAGACACACAGCTCTTGTTTGAGGTTTAAAACAGGGAATGAATCTTTATTATCTGCCCATGGTAACACATTTCTCTTCAAAATACATCCCTCCCACCCTTGGGAAACAGGGTGGGTTAAATTGTCCAATGACAATGGTGATACAGGTCAGGTGTGTTCAAACTTCTCCTTCAGTAAACAGTCTTAGCAGGGGGGTTTGCTGGAGTGATTCCCCCCCCCCCTTTCCTCACAGCAAGACACTTTAACATCCCATAATAGGTATTCAGACTGTCTACCAAGCTCCAATCAACATAGCAGACCTAATTACCACAATAGACAATGGAATGCAATCACACCCCACCCCTTTCATCACAGCAAGCTTACTAGTATACATCAGCCAACACACAATATATTTATATACAATATATACAATATCTGACCGCATTAAATGTGACTAGCACAGACCATAGTGGGGTTCTCATTCACCCTGTGCCCCTAAAGTCACTCCTGTTACAATATGTTTATCATATTCCCTCTTAATCGCCTCTTCTCAGAAGAGAATAAATTCTATTCAGCTAATCTTTCCTCTTAGCTAAGTGCTCATTGCCTTTTATCAGCTTGGTTGCCCTTCTTAGCACCGATATCCTTTTTTGTGAACTGGTGCCCAAAAATAAACTGCTTATTCCAGATTCTTTGATTCTTAAGCACATTAACATTTGCTTTATCTAACCTCCAATGTATCTAAAGTATCTCAATGTTTATTATATATAAGGTCCTTTATTCAAACTAAAATTAAATAATTACCTAATCAAAAATACAGTAACACTATTGTTAATAGTATTGTTGTTCCTATTTTTTTGCACCTTATCTTGCATGTTCAACACAAGGCATAACTCAGCTTTACTGGAATCACAAAGGTTGGAACATCATACCTAGGGTAATGTAATAAATGTGAATGCATTCTAGATTTCACCACCCTCTGGGAAGACCCGCTACTTTGTTCACAACAGGTGATGTCTTTTTAGAAGGGCAATACAGCTTTTAGAATATATTTACTGTAGAGCTTATTTTAACAAGAATGCCTAAATAAAATGGTGTATTAATTTACATTAATTACTCAGTATTAAAAATTAACACAGTCTGAGCAGTAGATGTGAGAACCTGGAGCCTGTCCTTCACTGACCAGGTGGCTTCCAAGGATTGGCATTTGTTCTACAATTTTCTTTGGAAAGTAGCCACGGTAGAAAGGTAAAAAAAAGCCAATCCTATGCCAGCATGCTACAGAGAATGACCCTTGCAATGATCTCTGTGCAGGGGTCCAACACACTCCTTGTTGAGTTAGAGGTAGAGTTTGCCAGCCAGCAGGAAGTGTGAGCTTTGCTGATTGTAGAGCTGGTAGAGAAGTATGTGCACCTTTGCAGAGAGACTTAAGATACCACACAGGGGTTATGGGTCATGTTCTACAGCATGTTGGCAGGGGACAAACTTTTTATATGCTTTTCAGAAAAAAATCAACTGTAAAGCCCTGTACACACGATCAGTCCATCCGATGAGAACGGTCCGAAGGACCGTTCCCATCGGTTAACCGATGAAGCTGACTGATGGTCTGATGTGCCTACACACAATCAGTTAAAAAACCGATCGAGTCTAACGCGGTGACGTAAAACACAACGACGTGCAGAGAAAAATGAAGTTCAATGCTTTCAAGCATGCGTTGACTTAATTTTGAGCATGCGCGGGTTTTTAACCGATGCTTTTGTGTACTAACCATCGGTTTTGACCTATCGGTTAGGCGTCCATCGGTTGAATTTTAAAGCAAGTTCTAAATTTTTGGACCGAAGGATAACTGACCGATGGGGCCCACACACGGTCGGTTTGGACCGATGAAAAGGTCCTTCAGTCCGTTTCCATCGGTTTTGACCGACCATGTGTACGCGGCCTAAGGCCCCTTTCACAAATGCGGAACATATGTTATCCGTTTACGGATGAAAAAGGGACATACATTGATCCCTATGAGATTGCGGGTGTCAGAGGATGAACATCCGCTGACACCCGATCTCATCCGGGTCCGCAATCCTCTTATTCTGCAGACGGAGGAAAACCCTATTTGCAGATCGCATCGGGTGAATACGGACAGACGGTCCGTATTCATCCGACCCCCCCCATAGGGGAGAACAGAGATCTGACAGGGTGGTCCCTGCACAGTGTGCGGGGACCGCCCCTGTCATCCGCCGGCTCAGCGGGGATCAACGGAGCGATCCCCGCTGAGCAAGCGGAGGTTCACGGGGCGGATCATCACGGATCTGTCCCATGTGAAAGGGCACTAAGACATTTAGAGCTTTAAACAAAAAAAGTTTAGTTGGGCTTTACATTTTATTCATCTGCTCACTATATTGAGTTATATCTATTATATAAAAAGGGAAATACCATATACTGTAGCTTCCAGTTCTCTTTTTCATAACGGTAAGTAAAATAAATAGAAGTGAACTATCTTCAAAACAGCTGATTAATGACTAGGCCATTGTCAATATTTGACATACACAGGAAGACGTAACTGAAGTAGTTGTCAGTATACATAAAACAGGCTTATCAGTCTTCTTAGCATCAAGTACTTCTTTGTTCGATCATTACATTCTAATATCATTTACTACATTATTTATTTGTATTGATTCACTGTGCACAATCATTTAAATACATTTTGTAGATGGTGAGTGACTCATGTGGCTCGTATAAAATGGTTTGTCACATTCAGCAGAGAAGGCAACCTCAATCATTGTGGGTAGAAACTGAAAACCTGCCAACATCTCAGGAGTTTGCTTTCGCTAATGATGAATGAGGCTGGCTAAGGCATGCTGTGACAGTTTGGAAACTTACTGCGACCAATCTAATTTTGCTGTGATGGTGGCAGTAGAAAATCACATTAAGTAATACTCAATGGGGGTTCTGCAACTAACTGTTCAAGGGGTCACATTGTATTTATAATCTGACAGGGTAACATAGATATTACTCAACAAATACAAGATATTATAAATAAATAAATAAAAACAGAAGGAATTGTAGACGGAAATTCATGAAGAGTGAACCTTTTAGGAATTCTGCTGCTCAACTGTGTGAAAAATGCATGTACACAACATAAACATGTCCATGAAGTTGTCACGGCTCTGACAAGACTATTGCAATTATCACCATTTTACACCATGTGACATTGTCAGGGTTGTGCCACCCATGAACTTAATACAGCCAAGGATGCTGTTCCGTTGAGCTGCCTAAGTCTTGTACGTTCTAACCCCCATCATCCTAGAGACCAACAACAATGTACGGCCTGGGATGTATACCGTCCTAGAAACTAATGCCGCGTACACACCATCACTTTATGTGATGAAAAAAAACAACGTTTTTAAAAACGTCAATTTAAATGACTGTGTGTGGGGGAAAACGTTGTTTTATGTCTTGTGAAAAACGACAAAAAAAAATTGAAGCATGCTTCAATTTTATGTGTCGTTTTTCAAAACGTCGTTTTTTGTGTCACAGAAATTGACCGTGTGTAGCAAAAAACGACGTTTAAAACGACGTTTTTACACCCGCGCATGCCCAGAAGCTAGTTATGAAGCGAGCTTCGATGGAAAAAAGTGGTGAACGTAACCTCGCTTTGCTAGAGCATTGTGAAAAAACAATGGTGTGTAGGCAACATCGTTTTTGAAAATTGAAGTTTCAAAAACGTTGTTTTTTATTACTTCACAGAAAATTTCGTTTTTTTTCATCACATAAAGTAATGGTGTGTACGCGGCATAACAATGAGAAGGGTTGCAAAAATTACTGGGGGTCACAGAAATGGACATATCAACTCCAAAATTGAATTGGTCTTGTTTAGCTTTACTTTCCTTCTCTAGAGTGTGACAGTATTTTATTTTGAATTTGAATTTAGAGTAAGGGGCTGATCTTGGCCCCTTACCACGTGATCAGCTGTCAGCTGATCCCGTGATGTAAACAGAAGATCGTAAGCTGCTTTTTTTTCCCTGATGCTGTCTGCATAAGGAGAAAAAAAATCTGATTACCAGGCTTCTGTTAGAGGGACATCAGTCTCGCATACGGACACCCACTGCTGCTAAGCTGTGCCCACCAGTCCCACTTACCAGTGCATATCAGTACTGCCTACCACGTGCCCACCAGTGCCACCTATCAGTGCCCATCAGTGCTGCCAATCAGTGCCCATCAGTGCCTCAACATCAGTGCCACCTATCAGTGCTGCCTATAAGTGTCACCTATCAGTGCCCATCAATGCCACCTATATGTGCCCATCAGTGCAACATTTTAGTGTCCACCAGTGCTGCCTTATCAGTGCCCATTAGTGCAGCCTATCAGTGCCCATCAGTGCAGCCTATCAGTGCCCATCAGTGCAACCTTATCAGTGCACATCAATAAAGGAGAACAATTACCTATTTGCTAAATGTTATAACAAACTATGAAACTGTTTTATTTTTTTGCAAATGTTTGGTATATTTTTGCTTTTTTAGCAAAAAATAATAAAACCCAGCAGTGATTGAATACCACCAAGAGAAAGCTCTATTTGTGTGAAAAAAAATGATAAAAAATTCATTTGGGTACAGTATTGCATGACCACGCAATTGTCATTCAAAGAGTGACAGCGCTAAAAGCTGAAAATTGGCCTGGGCAGGAAGGGGGTTTAAGTGAGTAAGTAAACAAGTGGTTAACGTAAGTAAAGTTAAGTTTAAAGTTAAAAAGTTTAAAGTTAAAGTTTAAGTAAGCAAGTGGTTAAACTCTACAATCAGAAAGGCTTCTTCACATGTAGAGGTGTGTAACTGTGGAATTTGACTCACTTAGGGGATCAGGAAGGAATATTTTAAGGGTTTTGCCTTCCTCTTGATCAAGTGTTGCTATAGGGTTCTGTATAAGGAGGTTTTCAATGTATTATTAGTTTTTTGTATTGTTTGAATTAGACGGACCTGTGTCTTTTTTTCAACCTGGCTAACTTTGTAAATATGTATCTGCTACTATAATTACATTTACTGGGCCAGATTCACAAAGAGATACGACGGTGTATCTACAGATACACCATCGTATCTCTGATTTTTACTGGTCCTATCTATGCACCTGATTCATAGAACCAGTTACGCAATGCCTGTTGCTATGCGGTCCCACGAAATCTGCCTTTGAAATCACCTAGGATTCTGACATCATCTCCCTCTAATGCTCCTGGGAAATGTGTGTCATCATTTCCCAGGATGCAGTGCGCTGTCCAATTATCACTCCCCATCCAAGACTTCCAGGAAGTAAGTGCCTGTAGGCTTCACAATGCCCACAAGCAAAATGACAACGGTGTAGATATAGTTTTATAAACTATCTTTTTTGAATATCTATGCGGATCGGCGGCGGATTGTAAAATAGTAAGTGACCAGATTTATATTATAAAAACGCATGATGAAAGGACATACATTTAAAAAATGCTAATTGTGGTTGGAACTCCGCTTTAAATAAGCTTTTCAAATTGCAAACCCTACAGGGAAACCTTGAGGAGTTTTTACTACAAAGCGACTAGACATGCAACTACAGAAGCATTAAAGGTAGGGAGACCGCCGCTCCAGGTGAGCACAGGCAGGTAATCAATGTCCACTCAGGAATCACACGGGTGCTGGCAATGCATAGAATTAAGCAGGTGGGAGAATGGATGGACAGCCGCACTCCAAAAAGTCTTGTTGAAAAAAGACGTGCTCTTTATTGTAAAAAGGAAAAAATGCACAGTACACAACAGCATACAGTGGGATAGACAGCTGACGCGTTTCGCATTAACAACTAATGCTTAGTCATAGCTACAGAAGCATTAAAGAGGAAGTAAACCCTGATGGGTGTTACTTCCTCTTTGTTTCCCTGCAAAGGTAAGGCATAATGGGCTACTATGCATCACATAGTAGCCCATTATGTGACACTTACCTGCAGGAGAAGCCCGCCATGTCCCCATCTTCCTCGCGAGTAGCGAGCGTCCATTGTTCACCCCTCTTCCTTCCGGGGCTGCGAACTCTGGCTCTGTGATTGACCGGAGTCGTGTGATGTCGTATGCGTGCGGGAGCCTCCACTCACTGAATGACCTGAGATAGAAAGGGCACAGCGTGCCCTTTCTAACTCTGGCGTATGCGCAGAAGAAATCGCTGTACGGCGATTTGCAAATATCTCCTAGACCGTGCAGGTCTGGGGGATATTTCAAGCACCTACAGGTTAGCCTTAACCTAGGCTTACCTGTAGGTTAAAGTGGTTGTAAAGGGTGTACAACCACTTTAACTGCTAAACTACTACATGGCAAATGTGCCCTAAGCTAACTGCTGCAGATGTATAACTCCCTAAAAGGCCTCTGAATTTATTGGTTGCTAAGAGCAGTGCCGACACAAGCTCATTCAGTGCCCAGGGCAAATATGCCAAACTACGCCCTTCCTCAGAGGAGTCAGGGAGGGGGGTGAATTGCAGGGGTGGGAGTGAAGGAGTGGTGTTTGACATGGAAGAGGTGCATGCTGTGACCTGAGAGGTGTATGGCCCATAATAAAAAAAGGTGGGAGGGAGATGGGTAGGGAGAAGTTCCCGGAGGGGGTATAAGGTTAGAGAATGGAGGTATGGAGGTGGTATGAGAAGGAAGAGTTTGATTTCAAGTGCTGTGACCTGAAAGGGATATGGGGGTGTTTGCTGCTTGTTTAGACTGACAAGCAGCACAGTTTGCCACATCACCACACCGCCTCACACATGCAAACACTGCACCCTGGGCACATGCCCCTCCTGCTCCCCACTTCTTGTCCTAGCCCTCGCTAAGAGTGTTAGAGATCAACAAGATGAAATTAAAGTTTATACAGATCGAATCTATGAAGCGGGAGAAGTAAACTTTTAGTCTAAATCTCTAGTTGCAGTTAACAAACCTGACTTAATGAAACAGAGACGATTACAATTTTCCAATCTGCCTAACTTGACATTGAAGCATATGGCATGCCGGTTGTCCCATTTCTGTTCAGCTATATTATTTAGAAGTTTCATTTGACAAAGGACATTTTCCAATGCATACTGATAGCAACCAAACTGGAGACCAAGGAGCAGATTCATGTAGAATCGCGGCGGCGTAACGTATCCTAGATATGTTACACCGCCGCAATTTTTCATCGCAAGTGCCTGATTCACCAAGCACTTGCGATGAAAACTACGCCGGCGGCCTCCGGCGCAAGGCGGGTCAATTTAAATGGGCGTGTGCCATTTAAATTAGGCGCGCTCCCGCATGCTCCGTTTCTTAACTCCCGCCGTGCTTTGCGCGCCGTGACGTCATTTTTTTGAACGGCTACGCGCGTAGCGTACTTCCGTATTCCCGGACGGCTTATGCAAACGACGTTAAATTTTTAATTTCGACGTGGGAATGACGGCCATACTTTAGACAGCAATACACTTGCTGACTAAAGTTAGGGCACCAAAAAAAACGACTAACTTTGCGACGGGAAACTAGACTAGCGGCGACGTAGCGAACGCGAAAAACCGTTGTGGATCCGCCGTAACTCCTAATTTGCATACCCGACGCTGGTTTACGAAGCAAACTCCCCCCAGCGGCGGCCGCGGTACTGCATCCTAAGATCCGACAGTGTAAAACAATTACACCTGTCGGATCTTAGGGATATCTATGCGTAACTGATTCTATGAATCAGTCGCATAGATAGAAACAGAGATACGACGGCGTATCAGGAGAAACGCCGTCGTATCTCATTTGTGAATCTGGCCCCAAGAGCCCAAACTGCCTAGACATATTTAAAGAGTCAGAAGGCCTCCTGTGTGGACCAATGATTTTGTGAGGTAATTAAAATGCATAACCTGTAATTTTTCAGTATTGAGGGAAAAAAAAACTTTAGTACTATGAGGGAATATGCGTTATTTTTACACCTGGTCTGTAGACATCGCTGCTTACAATTGTTATATGTATAATTCAGTACATTTTAAATCATGTACAAGTTAGTTCCAGTGTCTGTTCCTGTTATGATATGCTCAGAAGCCCGTGTATCATGGCTGCCAAAACTTGTTAATAAAGCACTCTAAAATTACTCTGTCTCCCAGACTACAGGACTTGATATATATCACCTATATGTTTTTTGTTTGTTTCAGACACTTTAAAATTATATAAAAAAAAATTTCCTAATTTAAAGGAAAGACAAAATATGTGTTGGAAGCATGTATAATCAGATGAGAATGGCAGTCGTGATAATGGAATAAAAATGAAAGAAGCTGGGAAATGTGTCTCTGAAGAAATATAGTTAAACTAAAGCTGATACAGAACCATCCTTCATACCAGCATGCTGGCAAAAGAACGCCAAGGAAGAAAATAAGCCAGACTGTCTCCAAGGCCCAGAGCTCTGCAAGAAGACCTAATTAGAGTCAAGGTGACAGAAGTAAAAGACGAACAACACATTTACAGGGAGAAGCAAACCCAGAGAATATTAATACAATTTTATCATTCAGATCTATGGGCCAAATCTTCAAATTTAGGTAGAAATTTTACGCCTGTGTAACTTAACTGCTGAAAGTTAAGTTAGGCAGGTTTTTTGAGGATTTGGCCCTATGTTTTTTAATTATATTAAATAGGTATTTCAGACAAAGATTTGTAGGTTTAGAGCTGTAAAGATTATTATAGAATGATTCTTTTCTCCAGAAAGATACCTGATTCCTGACCCATAGACACAGTGGGCCAAATCCTCAAAAAACCTGCCTAACTTAACTTTCAGCAGTTAAGTTACACAGGCGTAACATTTCTACCTAAGTGCCCGATCCACAAAGCACTTACCTAGAAATTACACGCCGTGTAACTTAAGTGCCTCCGTCGCAAGGCGGTCGTCTGATCGAGGGGGTGATTCCTATTTAAATGAGGCGCGCTCCCGCGCCGGACGTTCGGCGCATGCGTGTGACGTCATTTTTCCCGACGTGCATCGCGCGAACGTACTTTACGCCGGGCTTTGTGGATCGCGACGGGACAATAAAGTTGCGTCGGGTAAAAAAAAAAGTTACGCGCCGAAAAAAAAAAATTCGAAATGTAAAAAAAATTGCGGGGATCGAAAAAAAGGTTTGTTTTTACAAGGTCTAAACAGTTTAGGCCTTGTAAAAGCATCCCTAATTTTACGCATGCAAAACGTAACTTACGCAGAAAACATAAAGCTAAAAAGCTTTGTGGATCTGCCTAAGTACTCATTTGCATACGCAAAGCGGCATTTCGACTCGAAATGCCCCCAGCGGCGGATGCGGTACTGCATCCTAAGATCCGACAGTGTAAGTCTATTACAGATGTCGGATCTTCTGCCTATCTTTGGAAAAATCCTTCTGAGGATCGTTTCCAAAGATAGGCACAGGGATACGCAGGCTGAACAGCAGTTCCGCCTGCGTATCTCCTTTGAAGATTTGGCCCAGTGTCCTTGATTACCGTCTGCCACTGGAACAGTGGTTAAGTTCTTGGTGATAAATGCTTACAGGAATACTGAGACATCTTGGCCAATTGAAGAGATTCTGATATGGGGGGGAGAGGGTTAAACTGTTGCAGGTATGAACTGTAGGCACCCAGAGATACCTGCGATAGCCTCCCAATCCTTCCTGTAAAAGCAAATCTTTTTTTTTTGTTTAAAAACTTTTTTATTATGTACAAAGTAATGGTACAAACAGTGGTATTTTATATTATGAAAAATGCAATATATAAGATCTTCTAGTCAGGGAAAATATGACAGAATGTTATACTAAATATTGGGATTACAATGCTAAGCTTGACTAACATCCAAAAGATAGTAATACTGTAATAGGCAATCCATTTTTATTTAATAATAACGTCTTTATTCAGGGTTTAAAACGTGTTTAGAATGTGCACACCAAAGGTCCCATTTTCTTAAGCCATTCTGACAGCATTGCCTTCAGTACCTTATGATAGTGACAAAGCTTGCCAACCCTTTCTGCCTCTGTTGCATTTCTGTTGGCTAGTTAGGCTGCCCATCGTGATAAATCAATAGAGGCATGCAAGGCAGGTCTTATCAGCAAGCATTGCCAGAAAAGGCCAGCATTCAGCTGTTTTGGTATATGCATGCATCTTAAAGTTGGCTGATCAAAATTCGACCAGTTCAGCAGGAACCGGCCAAATTCCACTCAGTGGCCCAGATTCAAGTAGAATTGCGCGATATTTGCGGTGGAGCAGGGCAACGATTTTGCCCTGCGTCCCCGCAAATATTTTGCGATGCCCTCGATTCACGGAGCCGGGGGCGGGAATCATTTAAATTAGGCGCGCTCCCGCGCCGAGCGTACAGCGCATGCTCCGTCGGGAAAATTTCCCGACGTGCATTGCGGCAAATGACGTCGCAAGGACGTCATTTGCTTCTAAGTGAACGTGAATGGCGTCCAGCGCCATTCACGTTTCACTTACGCAAACGCCGTGAAATTCAAATTTCACGGCGCGGGAAGGCCGGCTATACTTTAGCATTGGCTGCCCCTACTATTAGAAGGGGCAGCCTTGCGCTAAAAGTAGCCGTACGGAAACTCCGTACCTGGCTTACGCGGGGCCCGCGCAAGCTTGTGAATCAGTGGTAGTATGCAATTTGCATACTACACGCTGATACACAATGGGAGCGCCCCCTAGCGGCCCCCGCAAGAATGCAGCCTAAAATCTGCGAGGCATAAGAGCCTTATGCCGCGCAGATTTTAGCCTGCAGTCGGTGTAACGAGGTTCCTGAATCAGGAGCACTCGTTACACCGGAGCAAGTAAGCACTTGCGCTGCGTAACCTATGGTTGCGTGGGCGCAAGTGCTTCTTGAATCTGGGCCAGTGTGTGTCCATCCCCACTCAACAGAAGTCAGTTATTTGTTTGACAAATGTTGAAGGGGCATGCAAGAAAACTTTTGTTGATCAGTGGCTGAAACCACTGATCGGTGTATTCTGACAACAGTGGATCCTGCTGTCATAATACAGGGGGGATTTCTCCATTGGCCTCATTTTAGTGGATGGAGGAATCTTACATAGTTACATAGTTAGTCTGGTTGAAAAAAGACACACGTCCATCCAGTTCAACACACAGAGAACTAAAAAATAAACACACACAAATCAAAAACCTCCATGTACGCAATCCTATATTCATACATCCAGAGGAAGGCAATACATAATAAAAATAAAGCATGATCCAATTTGCTTCAGTAGGTGAAATAAAATCATTCTTGATCCCCCAAGAGGCAACTGAATAATCACTGGATCAATTTTACATAAAAATATTTCATATGTATATGTGAATTTAGACCCCTTTCACACTGGAGTGTTTTTCAGGCGCTTTTGGGCTAAAAATAGCGCCTGTAAAGCATCTGAAAAATGGCTCCCCTGCAGTTTCAGTGTGAAAGCCCGAGTGCTTTTACACTGAGGCGATGTGCTGGCAGGACGTTAAAAAAAGTCCTGTGAGCAGCATCTTTGGAGCAGTGAAGGAGCGGTGTATACACAGCTCCTCCACCGCTCCTGCCCGTTGAAATAAATGGGGCAACGCCGCCGAACCGCCAGCAAAGCGCTGCTGCAGCTGCGTTAAAAGTGCCCCGCTAGCTGCCGAAAACCTCTGCAAAAATGACGGTAAAGCGCCGCTTTGCCCCCGATGCACCACTGTGAAAGCAGCCTTAGAAAATAATTTAGGTATTTTTTTAAAACAATCTACTGAGCTGGCCAAAACAAGCTCTTAAGGTAATCTATTCCACATTTTCAAAGTTCCTACTGTGAGGAAGCCTTTCTGTATGTGAAGGTTAAATCTCTTTTCCTCCAGAAGTAAAGAGTGCCCTCTTGTCCTTTGTAATGACCCCAAAGTGAATAACTGAACACCATATTCACTAGTCAAAAGACCACTTTTGTATTTATAGTTGTTGATCATATGCCCCCCTTAATTTCCTCTTATAAAGAGAGAATAAATTCAGTTCCTCTAATCTTTCCTCATAGCTGAGCTCCTCCATGCCTCTTATCAGTTTGGTTGCTCTTCTCTGCACTTTCTCCAGTTCCCTGATATCCTTTTTGAGCACTGGTGCCCAAAACTGAACTGTATATTGTAAATGAGGTATTACTAATGATTTGTACAGGGGCAAAAATGATATCTCTCTCTCTGGAGTCCAAACCTCTTTTAACCACTTCGCCACCAGCCGCCGTCTGGAAACGGCGGCAAGGTGGTTGCTTAACTGGGGGTCGCCGTTCTGAAACGGCGCCCCGCAGAAGCAGCAATGCGCGCCGCCTCGGGCGCGCACAAAGAAATTTCTGTGCGCGCCGGGTCTATGAGACCCGGCGCTACACAGATCTAGGTAAATGACCAGCAACAACGGTCATTTACCTTGTGATCGCGCCGTCCAATGACGGCGCGATCACAATGTAAACACAGGAGGTCAGGGAAAGTTTACCTCCTCTCCTCTCCTCACACAGTATCAGCGGGAGAGAAGAGGAGATAAACTGTGAGTTTTCTATTGCCCATAGTGTCACATCAGTGCCCAATCTGTGCCCTAAAGTGCCCTAAAGTGCCCAATCTGTGCCCTAAAGTGCCCAATCTGTGCCTAAAGTGCCCAATCTGTGCCCAACAGTGCCACATCTGTGCCTAACAGTGCCACATCTGTGCCCAGTAGTGCCACATCTGTGCCGCATCAGTGTCACCAGAGCCGCACCAGTGTCACCAGAGCCGCACCAGTCACCAGAGTCCTATAATATTGCCACAACAGTGCCGTACCAGTGCCGCCTGTGCCCACCAGTGCCGCCTGCGCCCACCAGTGCCGCCTGCGCCCGCCAGTGCCGTCTGCGCCCGCCAGTGCCGTCTGCGCCCACCAGTGCCGTCTGCGCCCACCAGTGCCGCCTGTGCCGCCTGTGCCACCACGGCCACCTGTGCCCTCCAGTGCCGCCTGTGCCCACCAGTGCTGCCTGTGCCCACCAGTGCTGCCTGTGTCCACCAGTGCTGCTAATCGGTGCACACCAGAGCCACCTGTGCCCACCAGAGCCACCTGTGCCGCCTGTGCCCACCAATGCCGCCTGTGCCCACCAGAGCCACACCCGTGCCACTACAGTGCACATAAGTGCCGCCTGTGCCCACCTGTGTCCACCAGTGCCACCACAGTACTCTGCAGTACAGCCTCACCAGCCACCAGTATGGCAAAAAAATTCTTTACCGGCGAGCAGGCCGTACATCTTCTACTTGCCATGAGCGATGAGAGCAGAGAGGAGTCTCTGTCCGATTCTGATTCGGCCTATGAACCCGTTATAGACAGTGGGTCCGATTCAGAGTCTGAAGAAGAACATGTGCCCAGGAAAAAAAGGGGTGCTGGCGTGGAGAAGCGGCCTACTCCCAGACGCGCAGGGCCGTCCACCTCAAGCGCTGTGCCTACCACCCCAAGCGATGTGCCGTCCACCCCAAGCGCTGTGCCGTCCACCCCAAGCGCTGTGCCGTCCACCCCAAGCGATGTGCCGTCCACCCCAAGAGCTGTGCCGTCCACCTCAAGAGCTGTGCCGTCCACCTCAAGAGCTGTGCCGTCCACCTCAAGCGATGTGCCACTGCAACAAAGCCCAGGCACCAGTAGGGTGTCATCTCAGCCCCAAAGGGATAGGGGCCATGCCAGCCTTCCCTATGGCCTTCAAAACCCCCTGTGGCTTCCCCCCAATTCCGGAGCAGCAAATATCCCCCCCTTCACTGCCCAGCCAGGTGTCCAGGTGAACACAGAAAACTTTTCTATGATAAATTTTTTTAATTTAGTTTTCACCGAAGATTTCCTTTCCTCCATTGTGGCCCAGTGCAATCTCTACGCACAACAGTACGTAAGAAGTAACCCTGGTTCCAGATATGCCCGCCCCTTTGAGTGGAGAGAGCTAACCGTGGACGAATTTAAAATGTTCTTAGGCCTAACCTTTACTATGACACTTTCAAAAAAAAAACAATTGTACTCCTACTGGTCCACCAAACCCATTCACCACATGCCACTCTTCTCCTCCCTTATGCCAAGATCCCGATATTTAATAATTATGCGGTTCCTCCACTTTAACGACAACGCCCAGTGCCCTCCCCGAAATGACCCTGCTTTTGACAAGCTATATAAAATTCGGCCACTTCTAAATTTTTTCGCTCAACAATTTCCCCAATTATATACCCCTGACCAGAACATATCTGTGGACGAGTCCCTTGTCAAATTCTCAGGCAGGCTGGGCATCAAGCAGTTCATCCCCAGCAAAAGGGCCCGATATGGGGTCAAAATGTACAAGCTTTGCGACAGAGCCACAGGGTACCTCTACTCATTCATGGTGTATGAAGGAAAGGACTCCCAACTGCATCCCCCTGAATGTCCAGAGTATATGAGAGTCAGCGGAAAAGTGGTCAAGGATCTGATGTATCCACTCTTTGGAAAGGGATACCACCTTTATGTGGATAATTTCTACACCAGCTTGCCCCTGTTTCGCTGTCTTTACCTTCAGAATACCCCAGCATGTGGCACAATAAGACCCAACAGGAAAGGCTTCCCGCAAAAACTGGTGGATCAAAAGCTCAGACGAGGGGAGTCTGCAGCATTGAGGAACCAGGAGATATTGGCTGTCAGGTGGAGGGACAAACGGAACGTCCACATGCTTTCATCAATCCACAATGACACCCACGTGGAAGTCCCCAAAAGAACCGGCCCAATCCAAAAACCAAAATGCATATATGACTATAATTTGTTCATGGGGGGAGTGGACTTCAATGACCAGATGTTAGAACCCTACCTGCCCACAAGAAAATCCCGCCACTGGTATAAGAAAGTGTCCATTTATTTTTTTAGTTTGGCCTTCTACAATTCCTATGTAATTTACAAAAAATCATCCGAGAACCCCGTATCATATCTGGACTATCAAGAAGAAGTCATCACCGCCCTTTTGTACCCTGAAAACCCACCGGAAAATATTCGCTCTGATTCTGTGAGCAGACTGCACGAGCGTCACTTTCCTGAGCAAACCCCCTCCCGTGAAACAGGCAACAGACATCAGAAGAGGTGCCGGGTGTGCTCCAGAAGAGGAATTCGAAAAGACACCACATATTACTGTCCCGATTGTCCTTCCCAACCAGGCCTCTGTATTGGAACATGTTTCCGCCGTTACCATACGTTTCTTCATTATTAGGGACGTATGGTAAACGCAATTCTAATTTCCTGTAATTTCCCCCCCACACCCCTTATGCCACTGCACTCATACCTCTGCCTTCTCCGGAACCGACCATGGCCTGTTATACAACCACTCTTTTGCCTAACCCTAAACATACTTCTGCCTTCTCCGGAACCGACCATGGCCTGTTATACGACCACTCTTTTGCCTAACCCTAAACATACCTCTGCCTTCTCTGGAACTGACCCTGGCTTGTTATACGACCACTCTTTTGCCTAACCCTAAACTGTACCTACCTCTGCCTGCTCTGGAACTGACCCTGGACTGTTTGACCACGTTTTTTGCCTGCCCCTTGGATTGATCTTTTACCCTGCTATACTAGTGGGAACACAGGGGTCTCACATATGTGAGGGGCTCCAGAATTGTTTTTCTGGATGAAAAAAATAATTTTTTAGTTTTCTCATTCCCGGATTAGGGTCTGGTTGCCCGGAGGCTTCAAAGAGATTTGGGTGGGAGAAGCCTCTACCCCTGTCCCCATTCCCCTACCCATGGCCCGCTACTTGGACCATGTTCCTACCAGGACAAATATTTTGCCACTGCTGGCACTGTACTGACTATGGACAATATTCCTGCCTGCTGCCTGCTGCCTGGACAATTCCATTCACTGTCGCTGACCAGTGACCACGTCCCTGCCTGCTGCCTGGATCGGGGCTCTCCTTCTGTGGACAATTGCACTACTAAAACCACAGGTAATCTTCTTTTTTTTTTACCCATTACTCAGCAGAATGTATTTTAGGGTGTAATTCTTGGTATGTACATGCTGTGTTAGAAATATGAAGGCCCTTCAAAAATGTGATAGATTGTAAGGAAATTGGATGTGTAATTTATGTCCCTAGAACACCTGATGGTGCTTCTTGGATGTTGGGCCTCTGTATGTGGCCACGCTGTGTAAAAGTCTCACACATGTGGTATCGCCATACTCAGGAGGAGCAGCAGAATATATTTTGGGGTGTAATTTTTTCTATGTACATGCTATGTGTTGGAAATATCCTATAAATGGACAACTTTCTGTAAAAAAAAATGCGTTTTTATTTTTTTCCACATTTTCCAAGAACATCTGGAAAAAAATTAACTGTTCAAAAGACTCATTATGCCTCATAGATTATACGTTGGGGTGTTAGCTTTCCAAAATGGGGTCACTTTGTGGGCGTTTCCATTGTCCTGGTGCTCCAGGGCCTTCAAAAGTGTAATAGGTGGTTGAGAGATTAGATGTGTAATTTATGCTCCTAGAATGCTTGAAGTTGCTACTTCGGTGTTGGGCCTCTGTATGTGGCCACGCTGTGTAAAAGTCTCACACATGTGGTATCGCCATACTCAGGAGGAGCAGCAGAATATATTTTGGGGTGTAATTTTTTCTATGTACATGCTATGTGTTGGAAATATCCTATAAATGGACAACTTTCTGTAAAAAAAAATGCGTTTTTATTTTTTTCCACATTTTCCAAGAACATCTGGAAAAAAATGAACTGTTCAAAAGACTCATTATGCCTCATAGATTATACGTTGGGGTGTTAGCTTTCCAAAATGGGGTCACTTTGTGGGCGTTTCTATTGTCCTGGTGCTCCAGGGCCTTCAAAATTGTAATAGGTGGTTGAGAGATTAGATGTGTAATTTATGCTCCTAGAATGCTTGAAGTTGCTACTTCGGTGTTGGGCCTCTGTATGTGGCCACGCTGTGTAAAAGTCTCACACATGTGGTATCGCCATACTCAGGAGGAGCAGCAGAATATATTTTGGGGTGTAATTTTTTCTATGTACATGCTATGTGTTGGAAATATCCTATAAATGGACAACTTTCTGTAAAAAAAAATGCGTTTTTATTTTTTTCCACATTTTCCAAGAACATCTGGAAAAAAATGAACTGTTCAAAAGACTCATTATGCCTCATAGATTATACGTTGGGGTGTTAGCTTTCCAAAATGGGGTCACTTTGTGGGCGTTTCCATTGTCCTGGTGCTCCAGGGCCTTCAAAAGTGTAATAGGTGGGTGAGAGATTAGATGTGTAATTTATGCTCCTAGAATGCTTGAAGTTGCTACTTCGGTGTTGGGCCTCTGTATGTGGCCACGCTGTGTAAAAGTCTCACGCATGTGGTATCGCCATACTCAGGAGGAGCAGCAGAATATATTTTGGGGTGTCATTTGTGGAATATACATGCCATGTGAGAGAAATAACCTGTTATAATGACAATATTGGTATGAAAAAAAAAAAAAAAAAAAAATCTTAATTTTGCAAAGAATTGTGGGAACAAATGACAACTTCAAAAAACTAACTATGACTCTTACTAACTACCTTGGAATGTCTACTTTCCAAAAAGGGGTCATTTGGGGGGTATTTGTACTTTATTGGCTTGTTAGGGTCTCAAGAAATGAGAGAAGCTGTCAGTACTTCAGGTGTGATCAAATTGTTCAATTTTCAGAAATTGGTACCATAGCTTGTAGACCCTATAACTTTCACCCAGACTAAATAATATCCAATTTTTTTTTTTTTTTACCAAAAATATGTAGCAGTATGCATTTTAGGCCAAATGTATGAGGAAAAATTACTTTTTTACAAAATGATATGATAGAAATGAAGAAAAATTCATTTTTTTACAAAATTTTCGTTCTTTTTTCATTAATAGCGAAAAAAATAAAAACCGCAGAGGTGATCAAATACCACCAAAAGAAAGCTCTATTTGTGGGAAAAAAAGGACAAAAATTTCATTTTGTTACAATGTTGTATGACTGAGTTATTGTCATTCAAAACGTGAGAGCACCAAAAGCTGAAAATTGGTCTGGTTATTAAGGGTGTTTAAGTGCCCAGTTGTCAAGTGGTTAATACAAGAACTTCGGTCACTTTGGAAACCGCTGCTTGGCTTTTTTATGCTATTATTACGTTTATTATCTACCAGAACATCCCGATCCTTCTCCACCATTGATTCCCCCAGTTGTACTCCCCTAGTATGTATGATGCATGCATATTCTTAGCCCCCAAATGCATACGTTTATATTTATCAACAATAAACCTCATTTGCCACATAGTCGCCCAATTAAAGTGCATTAAGGCTGGCTTAAAAGTTGGGGACATCCTGTAAGGACATTATTCCACTACATAGCTTGGTGTCATCTGCAAAGAATATATTGGAACCTTTAATCCCAGACCCAATATCATTTATAAATATATTAAAAAGTAAGGGTCCCAACACTGAACTTTGGGGTACACCACTAATAATCTTACACCATGAATATGAATCATTAACCACTATTCTCTGAATAAGGTCTTTTAGCCAGGTTTACTAACTGCTAATACCTCGTCCACAGCCACTCCTTTGACTGAGGTTTTACGTCGGCCTCAAAAAGAAATCAGATTTGTTTGGCAACTTCTGTCTTTCATGAATCTATGCTGTCTATTGCTTAATGCCGGTTACACACGAGAGGATTTATCCGCGGATAGATCCTCTGGCGGATTTTGATCTCCTGGTTGTACTAACCAGGAGATCAAAATCCCCACGGAATTCCGTCCGCGGTGACGTGTCGCGCCGTCGCCGCGATGATGACGCGGCGACGTGCGCGACGCTGTCATATAAGGATATCAGCGCATGCGTCGAATCATTACGACGCATGCGAGGGATGTGTTCGGACGGATCGATCCGGTGAGTCTGTACAGACCACCGGATCGATCCGCTGGAGCCGATTCCAGCGGATAGATTTCTTAGCATGCTAAGAAATTTTTATCCGCTGGAAATTGGTCGGCCCGAAATATATCCGCGGATAAATATCCGCTGGATCGTACACACCAGCGGATCTATCCGCTGAAACCGATCCGCGGATCAATTTCAGCGGATCGATCCTCTCGTGTGTACAGGGCCTAAGAGTTTTCTTTCTAGCAAAAACTCATCTGTGTCTTTTATTCAAGCAGAACTACACTGCATCTTATTACCACAAACCAAAAACACTATTTAAATCATTTGCAATATTCAAAGCAAGCACATCCATCCATCCATGTCTGCATGCTTTATTTTGCTGAGAAATCACTTTGAAAAAATACCCCCTAGCATTTCTGGCTGTGGCCATCTTGAATAAGGGCAGATAACTGATGTTTCATTTACTTCCTGGAATCCATCTGCCCATATCTCAGGCATGCAAGTAGAAGGATGTTCTTAGATGAGAAAACCCCTTCTCCTCTCCTGAAGAGTCCTGGGATTTATGCCATAATTTGCCTAGGCCTGAAAACCACGGTGTAACATACATGCAGGGCTGGTTTCCATTTAGCAGTTCTGGTGCGATCCAGGTGCAAATTTGACACTGAAATCACACTTGAACTGGACTGAAAAATGCGCAGGACCCTTTTTTAATTTGCGCCGCAATTTGCACCGCAACCAGCCTGCATTAATGTAAACCAGCTCTTAAAGTTAAATGTTTTTTATCTTTACAGTATGTGCTTGTTGTATATTTTTTATTATTTATTGTTTTAACAAAAATAACGAAACAACTATAGCCAGGTTTAGATCCGGTTCACACTGGGGCGGCACGACTTCGGGGGCGACTTGGCAAGGCGTCCTGAAGACGACTTCAAAGGCGACTTGCAAAATGACTTCTGTATAGAAGTGAATGCAAGTCGCCCCGAGTCGCCCTCAAAGTCGTACAAGAACCTTTTTTCTAAGTTGGAGCGACTTGCGTCACTCCTATTAGAACGGTTCTATTGAATAGAATGGGACGCGACTTGTCAGGCGGCCGAGTCGCCTGACAAGTCGCACCAGTGTGAACCGGCTCTTAGGTTTTGCATCTGCAGAAAGTAGCCCCCTCCCCTTTCCCCCCGTAACAGAGTCTCTTTAAAGCAGAACTAAGCTGTATCTGAGCAAAACAAACTAAAAATGCTATTTAATTCATTTGGATTTTTCAAAGCAAACACACCCATCCATCCATGTCTCCATGCTGTATTTTGTTAAGAAATCACCTTGAAAAACACCCCCCCACCATTTTTGGCTGTGGTCGTCTTGAATAAGGGAATCCATCCGCCCTTATCTAAGGCATGCAGCCAGATGAGTGTGTTTAGCTTAGAAAGCCCCCATCATCCTCTGCCCATGAAGACTCCTGGGATGTATGCCATCATTTTGGCCTAGGCCAGAAATCAAGAAGCAACTATAGAAATGTAGTGAAAAAAAAGTAAATATAATATACCTTCCTATCTATATACTAATGCTAGCAGCATAAATATTCAAATAGTTAATGTTGATTGAGAGAGTTTAATTGTCCTTGAAAGTAGAACTCTAGTGATGAAAATGTTTCATAGCCATAACCTTGAACATTCTTGTGTCACAGATACTAAAGGTAATAATTATTCAACTCTAAGCACAGTATATACAGTAAAGAGATATCACATGCATAAATAAATTCAAGGTCCTTTTTTTTTCCTTGAAATGTCATTTTAAAG
This sequence comes from Rana temporaria, assembly GCF_905171775.1. NCBI lineage: Eukaryota > Metazoa > Chordata > Amphibia > Anura > Ranidae > Rana > Rana temporaria. The sequence continues at coordinate 533,130,758 of NC_053489.1, forward strand.
GGGAGGTTCACCCTATAAAAAATTTCTAACACTACATCCAGCCCAGTTCTGCATATAAAATGACACTGACCTTTTTATTTTTTTTGCCGTAGATAGCGTTTAGCCTTAGAAATCATAGCGGCTTCCGGGTAGGGAATCCTGCGGGAGTGGGCGTTCCTATTGACATGCCAATTGATTGACATGCTAAACGACGGCGCACACAGTGCGTCACGACTTCCCGAAAGAAGCTCGGCTCAGCTCTATTTGGCGCCGGTGCGGGATTCCCTAACCGGAAGCCACGGTGACTCCCGCGGGATTCCCTACCCGGAAGCCATGGTGATTTCTAAGGCTAAACGCTATCTACGGCAAAAAAAAATAAAAAGGTCAGTGTCATTTTGTATGCAGAACTTGGCTGGATGTAGTGTTAGAAATTTTTTATAGGGTGAACCTCCCCTTTAAGTATAAGTTATAAGTTTACAAGGCTCGAGATCGAAATGAAGCAGTAGTAGTTTTTGCGTATTATTAGCTGAAGGTGATGACACCAGTAGTAGAGGATTTACTTCTCGGATATTCATTTTCATTTTTAACCTGGAAAACATATATCTTTTGCAATACTATGTCACAGCTGTAGCTAGAAATGCAGTGGTGGAAGAAATCTGGGATTATCCAGTGCCCTTAAATAAATTATAGCCAAGGTTTATTTTTTTCAAGCTTACTCTCTCTCAAACTTGTCTTGCATACACGATCACACAAATGTTGTCGGAAATTGCGAACGTCAAGAACGCGGTGACGTACAACACGACGAGCCAAGAAAAATGAAGTTCAATAGCCAGTGCGGCTTTTCTGCTTGATTCCGAGCATGCGTGGAATTTTGTGCATCGGAATTGTGTATACCCGCTCAGAATTTCCGACAACAAGTTTTATTGTCGGAAAATTTGAGAACCGGTTCTTAAACATTTGTTGCCGGAAATTCTGACCGTGTGTACACGGCATAAGTGTTGTTTAACTACAGCAAATAAAAATCAGGTCTTCTGTCCCAGACAGGGATATGCTATCAAGCTGGGTTGTGCAAATCCCTGAATTTGGATAAACAGAAATACAAAACGGTAAACAGCTCCTATATATATATATATATATATATATATATATATATATATATATATATCTTTGTTTAATGTTTGCCCCCTAAACAGGGCCATATCTAGCCTATCTGATCTGGGGTGCAGTAAAAAAAAGTCAGGGGGGGGGGGGTGTAAACACTGTGTTTGAGTCACTAACAGTCTTGTCACCGATGCATGAAACCAGTATTCCCTTGTTCACTCAGTGGCCTTCTGTAACAATGGTCATGACCCAGAAGTAATGTCTACTGGTAGTGCAGAGGTAATGCAGGAGTGAACAATGAGCATTCATACATGTTATGCTGTCATTAGATTATGATGAATTAAAAAGAACTCCCTTATATCAGGTGTCCCTCTCAGAGGCCCCTTTTACATCAGGGTCCCCATCAGAGTCCCTCTTAAAATCATGGTATCAGAGTGTCCCCATACATCAGTTGTTCTCATCAGAGGGCCCCCTACATCAATTGTCCCCCTTAAAGTGCATCCTTAAATTAACTGTCCCCATCTGAGTGCCCCTTACATTAAATTTCCTCAACAGAATGCCCCTTTACACCAACTGTCCCCATCAGCGTGCTCCCCTCACATGAACTGTCCCCATCAGAGTGCCCCCCTCACATGAACTGTCCCCATCAGAGTGCCCCTTACATAAAATATCCTAAACAGAATACCCCTTTACACCAACTATCCCCATCAGAGCACCCCCCTTACATCAACTGTCCCCAACAGAGTGCCTCGTTTACATCAACTGTCCCCATCAGAGCACCCTCTTACATCAACTGTCCTCAACAGAATGTCCCTTTACATCAACTGTCCCCATCAGTGTGCCCCCTTACATCAACTGTCCCTATCATAGTGCCCTATCACATCAATTATCCCCATCAAAGTGCCCCCTTACATCAACTGTTCCCAACAGAGCTCCCCCTTACACCAACTGTCCCTAGCAGAGTGCCCCCCTGCATCAACTGTCCCCAGCAGAGTGCTCCCTTACATAAACTCTACCCATGAGAGTGCCCCCCTACATCATGCTCCTCAGACTGGCTTATGGATCAGTGAATGTACTCTTAAAGGGGTGGAGGAGGCAATTAAAATCTGCGGGGGCATAGCCCACCCCAGCGCCCCCCTATATCTGAGCCTGAGACTAAATGCATAGATGAAAAAAATCTATGTTAACTGTTTTATCTATCAAAGGATTTGTACTCTTGGGTGTGTATCCAGGGTTCTGCTAATTTTGCAAATGATTGGCTGCATGCACTATTCGGCTGACAATTTTTTATGTTCGGCTCCTTTGATCAAATTAATCGACTTATGTCAAGTCAGCAGGGTCATACACTATTAGAAATTTGGCCAATTCTTCTAAAATGGGCAAATATTCTAGTGTATGCTGAATTGTTGAAACAGGAAATGTGTCTGTCAATGCAGTTTGGTGGTTGACCTTAAAAAAGAAGAAGGACAAAAGCTTTTTTAGCCATGCTTCTCTTATGGGTCACAGGAGTGCACTTATTGTCCATATTGTCAGGATCCACCAGAATGTCTAATCAGCAGACTTTCAGTGTGCGCCCCAGAGCCGTAGCCAGGTGGTTCCACCCTCTCTACACCCCAGTGCTCCAATAAGTGCTGGAAGGGCAGAGCAGAGAGTAGTAACTGATAGACACCTCTCCCTGCTCCAGGAAGGCAGAGAACTGAGCGATCAGTGATTATCCTTCTTTAGTGCAAAATGTATACTGCTAAATTTCTTTGGCAAAAATAACCCAAATCAGTGTTTATTATTTAGTCTGTGTGAAAGCAAAAATGTATTTGAATTGCCGTATATACTCGAGTATAAGCCGAGATTTTCAGCCCTTTTTTTGGGCTGAAAATGCCCCCTCGGCTTATACTCGAGTCATTGTACCTAAAATTATTGAGAGGCTGTGGGCGTCCATCATTTAAAACTCGCGGTCTCCTCCTGGTCCCTTCCGTGATAGGCGGAACTGTATTTGCTGAGAAACGCCTATCACGGAAGGGACCAGGAGGAGGCTGTGAGTTTTAAATAATGAATGGATGCCCGCAGCCAGTCAATTTCAGGTACACTGACGATGGGCACAGTGAGGATTGGCGCAGTGAAGATGGGCACAGTGACAATGGGCACAGTGAGGATTGGCACAGTGAGGATTGGCACAGTGAGGATTGGCACAGTGAGGATGGGCACAGCGAGGATTGGCACAGCGAGGATTGGCACAGTGACGATGGGCACAGTGACGATGGGCACAGTGAGGATGAGCACAGTGAGGATTGACACAGTGAGGAATGACACAGTGAGGATTGGCACAGTGAGAATAGGCACAGTGAGGATGGGCACAGTGAGGATTGGCACAGTGAGAGTGGGCACAGTGACAATGGGCACAGTGACAATGGGCACAGTGAGGATGGGCACAGTGAAAATTGGCACAGTGAGGTTGGCACAGTGAGGTTGCAATGGACACAGTGAGGTTGGCACAGTGAGGTTGCAATGGGCACAGTGAGGCGTGCAAATGGACATTGTTGACCCTCTTTTCCACTTACAGTAGCTGCTGCATTCTCACCCTCGGCTTATACTCGAGTCAATACGTTTTTCCATTTTTTTGTGGTAAAATTAGGTACCTCTGCTTATACTCGGGTCGGCTTATACTCGAGTATATACAGTAGATTTTTCTTCTGTTTGTTCACTTTGCATTTTGTAAACTGATAAAAAATAAACAATTATAATATTTATTTTTAAAACCACTCTTACTTTACAGTATTCCTTCACATCTGCCTAAAACTTTTGCACAACATTGTATAAGTGTAAACGTGTATGTATTTTACCTTTGTTTTTAGCTGTTTGACTGTTGGAGTTCTGATTTAATAGTGTGTACACTAGAATTAGTCTCGTTGTTATTAAAGAACTCTTCTTATTTTATATACGATTAAAAGTTAGGCCTGTTATCCTATATTATTATGTGAGTCCTTAGTAACCACCCAGTTATACCACTGTGTGCCGTAAATGCTCTTATATCAGTATGGAATTCTCCTAAATTTTTATTATTCTGCTCTCTGACTATGATGACACAATGCTGTTTAGTAATGCCTAGGCTGATCAATACAGTAATGTCCTCTGTAAATCTATGATGGCTTGATATTCTGTGCTAGTGACCTATATCCTGGCACAATGTATATAGTCTGTAAATATGTATGAAAGTCAATGTAAGCCAAGAAAAGGGCATGGGAGTGACACAGTAAAAATTCAAAAACAAAATAATTGGCAACAAACACAAATCGTGCACAGAGTTATGAATTATTTAATGTCCTATTTTTATCTGACATGAGAAAAGGACTGAATAATAACCAGGCTATCCTGAATGGCTTAAACTTCATTTCAACAGCACTTCCTTATTATACCTGGTGTTGTTCACTCAGCCTGTAAGTACTACATACCTACTAAAAGAAGACTGCATATCATATATATATATATATATATATATATATATATATATATATATATATATATATATATATATATATATATAAAAATATACAGTATATATATATATATATATATATATATATATATATATAAACATATGCTTTACAGGCAATGACGATCTTCTTCAACTAGGCATTTAACCGGTTGGATGGGTTGAATATCTGCTTCTCCCAATGCTTGGTGTACTGTTCTGTAGTGATGTATGAGCCAACAGGAGATACAGCTATTAACGCTCCTATAAGTATGAGAGTGCTTGCAGTGGCCTGGGGAGCCCGAGAAGTGTGGCTTTTCAACGAATCTCTTGAAAGGTAAGTATATGCAGCCTTCTATTAGCATAGTAGTAGTCAGTTGTGGCCTCTGACATTGCCAAAACAATTGCACAAAACACCCAGTCAATTTCTTGCCAGAGAAAGCTGTCAGAGAATGAAGACATGCAAAAGGAGACAGAGACTTCAGGCAGGGATGGACTGGCCATTGGGACTACAGGGAGTTTCCCGGTGGGCCGATGGCTCAGTGGGCCGGCTTCAGTGACAACGGCCTGGGAGTTTCTCACTTCTGCCTAATCTTGTCCCATGAGGGGGGGGGGGGGGTTGGCCACCAAACTGATTCTTTGCCTCGGGAGAAATAATGTCTAGCTTCCCCACTGGTACTGCCTATAAGAGTACCAGTACCAGCCGTTCTACTCCAATAAAGTACAACGGCTAGTGGCTAGTGAAGGGGGAGAGGTGGCTTGGGTGGCCGGGGTGGTGCGGGAGTTGTCCGGCCGCTGTGGGAGAGAGAGACCTGTCAAAGTGGGCCAGTCTGGATGAAGTCCAGGGCCAAATTTTTGTCCCAGTCCAGCCCTGACTTCAGGTATGCTAAAAGAGATGGCCAGAGATTGGAGAAATGCTACATGAAATTGTCAGACACCACACATGATCAAACATGCTATAGGAGTTGTGGGCTGGAGACACAAGACTGCTAGAGATCACTGCTATTACAACCTCTTTACAGATCTTCCTACAGCCCCATAAAAATTCCTTGTATCACATTTAATATTTATCTCAAGATCCATAGAAAAAAAACATTAAAAGAGAAGAAAAAAAGAAATTATTCCATATTACTGATGAAATCTAGGCTACAGAATATGTCTCTTTCATTGCCTTGAGTAAGCATCTAGGAAAGAGAAAACATAGACTTCTGTCTACAAGTTCCAATGAACCAAGGGGCCGCAGGTCGCTTCCGGGATGCAGGTTGGGCACCAGGCTGACACTTTAAATATATACAGTATATTCATTTATTCATCCATTTCTAGTTTTAGTAATCAGTTCTATGTGACACATTTAGGAGTAAAAAAAGGATGAATTAAAGAAGTGGACAGAAAGTTTTTGGGTCTGGGTGCAATGCGTGGATTAGATATATCTTTATCATTTTAAAATCCTATGTCATCTGTAACCTGGGGGACCGGTAGCAGGTACAAAGTTCCCTGAAGTGAGCAGTCTTTCAGTCACAGATACCAAATCCAGTGAGGTAGTGACAAACAGTGCAATGTTTATTTGTGTTATATACAAGTCTATATACAAGTCCTAACTACCAGTCTGAGCAAGTCTACAGCTTGTCAGCTTCCACAGATACAGCTTAACAGCTTTTTACCAACCTTTTGCTCTCGCAGACCAGTGTTGTCTGTGATTCCCTGGCCAAGAGCTGTCAGTCTCAGGTGAGCCTAAATTAGACTGGGAGAAGAGGACCAAGACCCCAACTGGACCATGGATCAAAGATCACTGAACATGTATGAGAGGAGCCTGGGAGAGGTATAAACCCTGAACAGGACTTTTCCCAGCTCACTCTGGGATGCTCTGCTACATATCCCCCCTCCCTTGTTTCAATCCCAGGGTTGGAATACCTGTGGCCCAACAGGAGTGAACACAAGACAGGGCATTTACATTCCCCATCTCAACACCGGGCCTGTGTTTTACAGTGAAGGTGTAATCCTGTAGAGCTAAAAACCACCAGTTCACCTGTCTATTAGTCTTCTTTTTGGGGGAGCATGGTCAGTTATTAACTCAAACTGGCGCCCTAACAAATAGCACCTTAGCGCGTCCACGGCCCACTTTGTGGATAAACATTTGTTTTCAATGTCTGCATACTTTTTTCTCATGGCCACTGAGCTTTCTGCTTAGGTACACCACCGGATGTTCTTCCCTATTGTGTACCTGTGACACTACTGCCCCGATACCTACATCAGACGCATTCGTCTGAAATAAAAAGTCATTGGAGAAATCAGGGTAGTACAGTACTGGCTATGCACAAAGAGCCTTCTTTAGGACTTGGAAAGATTCTTCTGCTACTAGGGACCATTTCACCATTATGAAATCTTTCCCTTTCATAAGGTTCATCATGGGGCAGCTATAGTTGCAACATTGGGGATAAACCTTCTATAATACCCCGCGATCCCAAGAAAGGTCCTGACCTGCTTCTTGTTTGCAGGACATGGCCACTCCTGGATGGCTTCTGAAAGGGTCATGAAAAAGCCCCCTTGTGTTTTGTAATCTAATACACGAACTGCGCCTTTAAAATGTATCACTTTGCTGATTAAGTAAAAAATATGTGTTGTTGTATTAGATGGGTCTTGTGTTGAAAACAAAACCAGACATAGGAAGTTACGTGTCATGAGTTGTCTGCATTTAAATCTCAGATAGTAATAATGTGACATGATGGGTTTGCTTAGATCAGGAATGTCCAAAGTCCGGCCCGCAGGCCAATTGCGGCCCTCATTCCAGTTTAATGCTGCCCCATTGGTAATTTGGATATGTATATCTTTTGTGGCCCCAATGAATCCTTGAGCGCCACCAGGGATATACTGTATTTATCGTTCTGGAAGCCTGGGAGGGGGTTGGACGAGTCCTGTCAGATTACTGTGATAGTACAGTTCCCTGTCCTGCTAGGGGTCGCCCAGGATTCTCAAATAGACAGGTTGAGGGGCTCCAGGGTTATTTAATGTGGAGGAATCTGTTTGATCAGTCTCCTCCAAAGGTTGTAAAATCCACTTGGGGACCTGGAGCCTGGAGATTCCATAGTAATATGGGTGGGATGGAATCTCCAATCCTGGGACCAGGGTTTTGGAAACAGCCAGGAGTCTGGCTGGTTGATTGAGCAGGTGGTTCCTGAGCTTATAGCAGAGTCAGGACCAGTGTTCTGGGCTCCACCCTCCCGAGGAGTCCAGGCAATTAAGGGAGAAGCATGCATGTCTGCATGGTATAGACAGAGGGTCCAACGCTGTGGGCTGAGCAGCACAGAAGCTGAGAGAAGGTACAGTGATTTGTACAGGAACTTTGGTACATGGCCAAGAGGGCTGAAGTGTAAAGCCTAAGCAGCTGTATTTCTGAAGAGAGCCAGGTGGCTTTGCATTTTTGGTTGATTACTTTATTGCTGTAGCAACTTGAAACCCCCTGAGTGGGAATTCTGGATGGACGTTTATTTTCTTTATTTTAATTAAAGTGGGTCAAAAAGCCCTTACTCACTGGTATGCTCTACACAGACGCTAAATAACCCCCAACATCACATTACATACAGGAGAATCTCCTGTATACTTGGGGGCATTTGTAATAGGAAGTCCCGTCTCCTGGGCTGGCATTGGACAACTGTTCTGTCTATCATAGGAGGCGGGACTTTGTATTAAAGAGGCCGCCAAACAAACAGGATATTCTCCTATATGTAATCTGTTTGCGCTTGTACTGCCCCCCTCCCTGTCCCTTCCGAGGCTGCAGATGGACATGGGTGAGGCTGCACTTGTGAGGCTGCACTCGTGGGCAGTGACCCTTATTTTGCTTCACAGTTATTTATTTTATTTCACCACACACAGCCACAAAGGCAAGAGAATTCTTGTTGGGCAGCATATTTGTTAATTTGCATTTCATTTTAATGGTTCAAAGAATGTCAGGCAAAATAGTCGGCCCTCACACATGTTCACTTCATCAAATCTGGCCATCTTTGAAAAAAGTTTGGACACCCCTGGCTTTGATAAAGAGTTAATGACTGTGATTGATTGATGTATGTTAAAAAGGAAATGTGTAATTTTAATATGTACCCCTATTGGTGGAAGGTGGCCAGTAATGCCCATGTTTTAGCCCAACCTTAACATCATGTCGGGGATAATAAAAGTGGAACAATGTATTTTAGAGCAACTTGTCTTGTGTCAATCATTGGGTCCCCTATACATAGAGATGTTTGGATATGAGGCAAGGGAATCGGCCAATGAAAGGTAATTATATTTTGATAATAAGATAATAGTCAGGAATAGTAATCAAAGGTGAAAATGCAGCTTCTACTTTATTCACTTGAGGTTTAATTACTCTGTGGCCAATAGTGTAGCCCAAATACCTGGCTTCCTCTAAACCAATGGCAAATTTTTTTGGATTCACTGTAAAACCTTCTTTAAAGAGGGAATCAAGGACAGCCTGGACATGGGGCATGTGAGACTCCCAGTCAGTGCTATGTACCACTATATCATCCAGATAAGCTGCTGCATACTGGCAGTGAGGTCTTATGCTGCGTACACACGATAATTTTTCGGCATGAAAAAAACGTTAAAAAAAATGTAATTTAAAATGATCGTGTGTGGGCTTCACATCATTTTCCGGCTTCTGAAAAACGACAATTTTTTTTTTCGAGCGTGCTGTATTTTTTAACGACGTTTTAAACTATGTCGTTTTTCGGGTTGTAAAAAATTATCGTGTGTGGGCTAAAACCGTGCATTCTCATAAGCAAGTTATGAGATGGGAGCGCTCATTCTGGTAAAACTACCGTTCATAATAAGCACATTCATCACGCTGTAACAGACAGAAAAGTGCGTATCGTCTTTTACTAACACGGAATCAGCTAAAGCAGCCCCAAGGGTGGCGTCATCCACATGGAACTTCCCCTTTATAGTGCCGTCGTACGTGTTGTACGTCATCGCGCTTTGCTAGAGCATTTTTTAAAAATGATGGTGTGTGGGCAACGTTGTGTTAATGATGAGGTTGGAAAAACATAGTTTTTTCTACATGCCGAAAAACGTTGTTTTTTTTCATGCTGAAAAATGACCGTGTGTACGCGGCATTAGGGTCCTGTCCATGGCCTTTCGAATTGTTGCGGGGGCATTTTGCAACCCACAAGACCCTTTCTTATACTGAAACTATCCCTCCGGGGTCACAAATGCAGTCTGCTCTTTGGCGCTACCAGTCAGCGGTATTTTCCAATATCCTTTGGTCAAGACCAAAGTGGTCAGATATCGGGCCTTGCCAAGTCGGTCTATAAATTTGTCTACCCTGGGCATTGGGTACGTGTCAAACTTTGTTACTGCATTAGGCTTTCTGAAGTCATTACAAAACCTCCAAGTGCCATCCGGTTTTGGGACTAACACGATGGGACTAGACCAGTCACTATTGGATTCTTCAAAAACATATAGCTCCAACATCCTTTTAACTTCAGCACTGATGTTCTTTCTTCTAGCTTCGGGAATTTGGTATGGTTTGAGCTTGACACGGACTCCAGGTTCAGTAACAATATCATGCTGAACCGTTGAAGTCGTACCAGATAACTCTGAAAACTTCACTCTATTCCTTATCAGGAACTCTCTAGCTTCTTGTTTTTGGGAATAAGACAGGGTGTCTGGAATCATGACCTCAGGGACCAGAGGGGACTCAGGCATTACAGGAAGGGAGGACCTCACAGTCAATGCCAGTCTACCTTTAACAGGTTTATATGGCATATTTGCTCAGGCTTCCTTTTACCTGGTTGATACACTTTGTAATTGACCTCCCCAACTCTTTCAATTACTTTGAAGGGACCCTACCATTTAGCCATGAACTTGATTTCCACAATAAGGACTAACACCAGGACCCTGTCACAGGTGAGAAAACATGGAGACGCCCCCCCCCCCCCGTTGTATATTCTCTTGAGCTGCTTGTTCTTTTACCAAAGGCATGATTGCGGCAATCCTATCCTGCATTTGAGCAATATGCTCAATGATACTTTTGTGGGGTGTCTGCTCCCCATCCCAGGTTTCCTTGGCTATGTCTAAGAGCCCCCTAAGGTGTCTCCCATAAAGAAACTCAAATGTAGAGTACCCCGTAGGACTAGGGTACCTCCATGTTGGCAAACATCAAGTACAGCAACAGGAAGTCCCAGTCTTTCTCATCCTTGTCAAAAACCTTTTTTAACATACTCTTTAATGTTTTATTGAAGTGTTTCACCAAGTCATCAGTATGAGGGCGGTACACGGAGGTTCGCAACTCTGACACCTTAAATAATTTGCACAATTCCCTAGTTATTTATGAGTGAGTGAGTGAGTGAGTGAGAAACTTGTAAAGCGCAACACATGCAAACTAAATCGCCTCTGGGAGCTGTATCCATTCCATGGGTAAGGAACCCCTTGACCTCAGAAGAGATGGGTTTTAATCTTTCTCCTGAAGGCCAAGTGGTCCGACTCCATTTATGACATAAATGGGGTGCCTTGGTCTGTAAGGACTTTAGGACCTTAGGGATCCCAACACGACTGAACACAGTGAACAACTCTTTGGCTATGTTCTTAGCAGATGCAGTGCCTAAGGGAACTGCTTCCGGGGTAACAGTAGCATAATCCATGATTACAAGAAAATGGTGATGACCTCGGTCAGATTTAGGGAGTGGACCGACAGGGTCAGATTCAGGTAGATCTGCGGCGGCGTAACGTATCACATATACGTTACGCCGCCACAAGTTTTACGGGCAAGTGCTTGATTCACAAAGCACTTGCCTGTAAAGTTGCGGCGGCGTAGCGTAAATCCCCCCGGCGCAAGCCCGCCTAATTCAAATGATCCGGGTAGGGGGCGTGGATCATTTAAATTAGGCGCGTTCCCGCGCCAAACGTACTGCGCATGCGCCGTCCCTAAAATTTCCCAACGTGCATTGTGGTAAATGACGTCGCAAGGACGTCATTGGTTTCGAAGTGAACGTAAATGGCGTCCAGCGCCATTCACGGACGACTTACGCAAACAACGTAAAATTTTCAAATAGCGACGCGGGAACGACGGCCATACTTAACATTGGATACGCCACCTAGGGGGCAGCTTTATCTTTACGCCGCATATCTCTTACGGAAACGGCGTAAATTAACTGCGACAGGCAAGCGTACGTTCGTGAATCGGCGTAACGACTCATTTGCATATTCTACGCCGAACGCAATGGAAGCGCCACCTAGCGGCCAGCGTAAATATTGCAGCCTAAGATACGACGGCGCAGGCTGTCGTATCTTAGCCATGTTTAAGTGTATCTCAGTTTGAGAATACACTTAAACATACGACGGGCTTAGATTCGGAGTTATCTGTCTGAAAATCTTCCCAACAACCACAACAGTAAGAATGCTACAAAACTTTAGCTTCTTACAAAATAATTAGGGCCAGATCCACGAAGCAGTTACGCTGGCGTATCTATTGATACGCCGCGTAACTTCTAGGTTGCTCCGGCGTATCTTTGTTTTGTATCCACAAAACAAGATACGCCTGAAGCTGGGCTAGATCCGACTGGCGTACGTCTTAGTACGCCGTCGGATCTAAGGTTCATATTTACGCTGGCCGCTAGGTGGCGCTTCCGTCAATTTCCGTGTCGAATATGCAAATTAGCTAGATACGTGAATCCACAAACGTCGTTTCCGTAAGACTTTTTTCGGCGTAAAGTTACCCCTGCTATATGAGGCGTACTCAATGTTAAGTATGGACGTCGTTCCCGCGTCGAATTTTAAAAATTTGACGTTGTTTGCGTAAGTCGTTCGCGAATAGGGCTTTGCGTAGAATCACGTTCACGTCGAAAGCATTGGCGTGTTGTGGGTTAATTTGGAGCATGCGCACTGGGATACCCCCACGGACGCCGCATGCGGCGTTAAAAAAAAAACGTCATTTAAGTCGGGTCAAGACGTATTAACATAAAACATGCCCCCATCTCATCCATTTGAATTGCGCGCCCTTACGCCGGCAGATTTACGCTACACCGCCGTAACTTTAGAGGCAAGTGCTTTGTGAATACAGCACTTGCCTCTTAAAGTTGCGGCTGTGTAGCGTTACTACGATATGCTACGCCTGCCGAAAATTACGATCCGCTACGTGGATCTGGCCCTTAGTGTCTACATGAACGCAATGTCATGATATTTAATGTCTTTCCTGTTTGCTACACTTGGTAATATGAAAGGCAATCGTTCCATTTCCAGCTCATCTTTCTGATGCTTCTACTTGTTACTCCAGTCTCCTTTTAAATGGAGGTTGTCACATTCTTTCAGTCTCAAGTGCATTTATTTGGTTTTGTTCTTTATGTCAAGCAGTTCCTGAACACTATGTGCTTCTAGATTCAAGTGCATAAATACATCTTAAAATAGAACCACTGATTATACCTCATTTAGTGGTTTTATCATGTAATGCTTCAGCTGGTTACTTCCTGCTTATTTCTACAATATAAACGTGCTATTCTCTCACTGCTCCATTTACAGTGCATTTATAGAGACAACATCCTAAACCCCGATCTTCAAAGTAAGGACAACACATAACACTAATGCACACAAGACATCAATGTAAAATTCTTTCAAGTTTGTACAAAAACAACATCAAAAACTTTATTATAATACAAAATTCCAATGATGGTATAACAAAGGAAAAAGGGACAGAAATGGATCATATAAATAGCCTATTGAGATGTTCTTCTTTTACAAGAGCATTGACAAAATAATTGTTTTCTGTCATTAAAGGCTTTCATCCCCTGATCCAAATTTATCTTGTTTAATATTCCCAATGGTAAGAATACTTATACACTGTAATTCGTTCCTGCTGATGTGTTTAACCATGTCGTTTTCGCTCCTAAATAAAAAAAAACAGCAGCTTAGTATTGGCTGGTAACTGGTCTATTATCAAGCCAGGGCACCAATGGGTAGATTCAGGTAGGGGCGCCTAAAAATAGGTCGGCGTAGCCTAGCGTGTTTACACTACGCCGCCTTAAGTAAGAGAGGAAAGTACATGATTCAGAAAGCACTTACCTCCTTACTTAGGGCGGCGTAGTGTAAACACGGCGGGCGTAAGGTCGCCTAATTCAAATGGGTTGGGGGGGGGGCATGTTTAATGCTAATGAGGCTTGACCTCACGTTTTTTTAATTTTTTCCTTACTGCGCATGCGCCGAGCGCCTACATTTCCCAGGGCGCTTTGCGGTTAAGTACGCCGTACGGGCCTATTGATTTTGACGCGGACGTAAACGACGTAACTCCCGATTCGCGGACGACTTACGGAAACAACGTAAAAAATTTAAACCTCGTGGCGGGAATCGGCGTAAAAGCTCATTTACATAATCTACGCTGGCCGCAATGGAAGCGCCACCAAGCGGCCATCCAAGAAATTGCAAGCTAAGTTAGAACGGCGCAAGCCGTCCTATCTTAGCTTTGTTTAAGCGTATCTCTGTTTGAGCATACGCTTAAACAAACGCCGGCGTAGATTCAGAGTTAGGCCGCCTTATCTACTGATAAGCCGGCCTAACTCTTTGTGAATCTACCTACCAGATTCAGTTTCATCTTTTAGCTATGACATTATTAGCCTGAATTCTAAACTGCACTTCTGACCAGACTATGGACGTTAAAGAATTTAGGCTGATGTCACACAAGCATCCCTGTTGATGAGAGACATGGGAGAACCTATCACTTATCTAACCTATATTACCAAAACTATTGGGACGCCTGCCTTTACAAGCAGATAGACTTTAATGGTATCCCAGTCCTAGTCCGTAGGGTTCAATATTGAGTTGGCCCACCCTTTTCAGCCATATCGGCTTCAACTCTTCTGGGCAGGGCTGGACTGGGACAGAAATTTGGCCCTGGACTTCATCCAGACCAGCCCACTTTGACATGTCTCTCCTATGGCGACCGGACAACTCCCGCCCCCCCCCCCCCGGCCACCCAAGCCCCCTCTCCCCCTTCACTAGCCACTAGCTGTTCTACTTTATTAGAGTAGAACGATTGGTACTGGTACTCTTATAGGCAGTACCAGTGGAGAAGCTAGACATTATTTCACCCAGGGCAAAGAATCAGTTCGGTGCCCCCCTTATGGGACAAGTTTAGGAAGAAGTGAGAAACTCCCAGGCCATAGCTGTTGAGTCAGCTGTCTGTCCCCTCCCCCATGCTCCTCTGGTCCTCCCCCTGATTCTCTGTTCCCCCAGGTGAGCGCTGCAGGGAGGGAGAGGAGGTAAGCTCTGCGGGGAGGGAGAGACAGAGGAGCGGAGGGGGGCAGCGGTCCGCTGTCACTGAAGCCGGCCCACTGAGCCATCGGCCCACCGGGAAACTCCCTGTAGTCCCAATGGCCAGTCCATCCCTGCTTCTGGGAAGGCTGTCCACAAGGTTTAGGAGTGTGTCCATGGGAATCGTGGCTGGTAAGCATGAGATCGTGTTTTTTTTTTATCTCATGCTTTGCAGCCTGGAGGAGAGATGTGAGGTCTTATTGATCCCGCATCTCTCCATAAAGAGTACTTGTCATGCACAATTCCTATTACAAGGGATGTTTATATTCCTTGTAATAGGAATAAAAGTGATAAAAAAAATTTAAAAGCAAAAATGTAAAAATAAAAAAATAAAGTAAAATGAACAGTAAAAAAAAATGTTGAGTATCTATTTACTCGGCTTAACATCATCTTTCACATTATGCAAAAACAATTGGGCTAAATTTACTGTTTTGTTATTATTTAATTTTTCAAAAAGAAGCATGTTTGAAAAATTGCAACAACCGCCATTTTATTCCCTAGGGTGTCTGCTAAGAAAAACATATATAATGTTAGGGGGTTCTGAGTAATTTTCTAGCAAAAAAATGATGTTACATTTAGGAGAGGAGTGGCAGAATAGGTTCGGTATGGAAGTGGTTAATAGAAAAACACCTTCTAATGTTTGTTTACATTTGAAGTCTGGCGGGCTGTCAAAACTCTGCTCTCCATAGAAATCAAAGTGGAAAGAGCTGTAATTATAGTGCCTCTGTTGTGAAATTTGAAGATGCATTTTTTCATAGTACCTGCCATTACAGAGGTGAATGAAAGCTTGTTAAAAATAGCTTGATTGGCTTTACATGCCTTACTATATACTCTGATTACTGGTTGACATTGAGACACTTGTTTGGCTGGTAGTATTTGGAAGTGGGAAAACTTTAAAGTGTATCAATAACAAAAACATATTTTTTTGCTTTGGATAGAGAAGGGAAGAGTAAAACTCCTGCCATGTTATTTTTTGCTGTGTACTATTATGCCCCGTACACACGATCGGAAATTCCGCCAGCAAAAGTCCGATGTGAGCTTTTGAACGGAAATTCCAACCGTGTGTATGCTCCATCAGACTTTTGCTGATGGAATTTCCCCCAGCAAAAGATTGAGAGCTGGTTCTTCAATTTTCAGACGGAAAAAAATTCCCATCGGAAAATCCGATCATCTGTAGCAATTCCAATTGCTACGCATGGTCGTAAACAATTCGACGCATGGTTGGAAGCATTGAACTGAATTTTCTCGGCTCGTCGTAGTGTTGTACGTGGCCGCGTTCTTGAAGAACGAAAGTTCAGAGAACTTTTGTGTGACCGCGTGTATGCAAGCCAAGCTTCAGCGGAATCAAAGGTTTTTCCGACAGAAAATCCGGTCGTGTGTACGTGGCATTAGAGGTTTTTATGACGGAAAATCTGGTCGTATGTACGGGGCATTAGAGATTTCCCTTTACTTCCTATCCCAGAAACACAGCAGGAAATTAGAGAAAATCTCACAAAATTCGGGGAATTCACCTGTTCTTGGGATAGGTGTCCCTAATGGAAGCTTTCCACTCATTTCTTGCTCTGAGTAAAGCTCTAAAATTTGGATTTCCCCTCACTTTCTCAGTGACAATGCCACTAATACAAATAGACGTGTGATCCCCCACAACAGAAAAAGTGACAGCAATAAAAACTTGACACGAGATCTAACCTTATGCACAGTCTATCCAAATAAAAATAAAAAATGCTTAGAGAGAGACAATTTAACCACTTCAGCCCCTGAAGGTTTTACCCCCTTTATGACCAGCCCATTTTTTGCGATACAGCACTGTGTTACTTTAACTGACAATTGAGCGGTCGTGCAACACTGCACTCAAATAAAATTGATGTAATTTTTTTCCCACAAATAGAGCTTTCTTTTGGTGGTATTTGATCACCTCTGCAGTTTTAATTTTGTCGCTATAAACAAAAAAAGAGCGACAATTAAAAATATATATATATGTATATATATATATATATATATATATATATATATATATATATATATATATATATATTTATTTTTTTACTTTCTGCTAGAAAACATATCCAATAAAAAATGTAAAAAATCAAATTTCTTCATCAATTTAGGCCAATATGTATTCAGCTACATATGGTAAAGAAAACCCCAAGTGTTTATTGATTGGTTTGCGAAAAGGTTATAGCGTCTACAAATGATGGGATATTTTTATGTAATATTTTTTTTTCTTTTAATAGTAATGGCAGCGATCACCAATTTTTAGTACAGTACAGTGCTAAAAATATGCACTGTTACTGTACTAATGACACTGGCAGGGATGGGGTTAACACCAGGGGCGATCAAAGGGTGCTTTCTAACTGTGTGGGGATGGTATGACTGGGGAAAGAAAGGGATCCATGTTTCTGCAGCAGAAACACAAAATCTCTCTCTTTCCCTCTGACAGAACAGCGATCTGCCTCTTCCGGGAATGATCGTGGGTGGCCATCGGACACCGGGTCCGCTGGACCCGCTGATTGGCTCCCCCACTGGCCAATCAGCACACAATCATGCCTCCGGAGGCATGTGCACACCCCCCAGAGCTACTGTGCGAAATGACGTACAAATGCCTTGCTGCATTAAATGTGCGGAAGGCGGTCTGGAACCATTTAAAGTGGCTTTGAACTCAATAAATTAAGTTTTTCTATATTATAAGGTGTCCAAGCAATACCCTGAAAAATGTACCCTTTGTCTTGAATTCTTCTTGAAAAAAGCAGTGCACTTTATGTTATGCGAGTGTGCCTAGGCACTCCCTTGCCTATTTTCTTATGCACAGTATATCTTCTGCTGTATACCTACAGTGTGAGATTCATAGCACTGATGCCTCTGACTGCTAGTGTCACAAGATTTGAAATCAGACTTGGTGATGCCATTGCTGTGCTGCTCCGTATTCTTGCTGGAGTTTCTGACATGAGGAAACAAAATCTGCCAGTACCAAGACAGCCACCTCCACACACATACACAGTGCAGAATAGGGCATATTAGGTCAGTAATAAGGGAAAGATCAAATGCAGGGAGACCACAGTCAATAAACACTAGTAATAAGCAGTCCATTGCCTTATTTTGGGCACAGCTTGCACATTAGTGTATATTGATGTGTGTTGACATGCATTATGACCTGCATGGATGTGCAGTAAAAATAAAATGAATTGCATCTTACATTAAAATGCATGACAATGATATGCGTTTTGATGGGTTTCTATTGGTTCCAATGAGCAATGCATTGGGAAAAAAAATAGAAAGGGTAACGATTAGAGCCTAACTAATATCTGCGGGCCAGATCCTCAAAAGGGATACGCCGGCGTATCTACTGATACGCCGTCGTATCCCTGTTTCTATCTTTGGAACTGATCCACAGAATCAGTTTTCAAAAGATAGGGAGAAGATCCGACATGTGTAAGGGACTTACACTGCCGGATCTTAGGATGCAGTACCGCATCTGCCGCTGGGGGCATTTCGAGTCGAAATGCCGCTTCGGGTATGCAAATTAGCACTTACGGAGATCCACAAAGCTTTTACGCTTCGTTTTTTCTCCGTAAGTATTAAGTGGCATGTGTAAAATTAGGGCTGCTTTTACAAAGTGTAAACTGTTTACACCTTGTAAAAGTAGACCCTTCTTACCCGCGACGCTGTTATTTTTTTTCCCGCCGTATCTTTTTTTTTTCCCGACGCAACTTTTTTTACCTGGCGCGATTCACAAAACTCGGCGTAACGTAAAACCGTGCTATGCACGGCGGGAAAATGACGTCGTGAGCATGCACAGTACGTCCGGCACGGGAGCGCGCCTAATTTAAATGGGACTCGCCCCATGAAAATAGGAACGCCTTGCGCCGGACGGATTTAAGTTACACAGCCGAAAATTTCTAGGTAAGTGCTTTGTGGATCGGGCACTTAGGTAGAAATTTTGCGGCAGTGTAACTTAAATCAGAATATTTAAGTTACGGCGGCTCTTTGTGGATCTGGCCCTGCATTCCTAAGGAATCTTCACAGAAATTGTGACGTTACTCTCAGCAATGCAGAAAACAGAGCAATGTCAATACAAAATTTAAGTTAAGTTTTCGTATATACTATAGCCAATAATTATTTACAGGGGAGGGGGCCCAGAAACTAAAAAGAGACCTTGCAATGTACTGCAAGGTCCACTTAAAGCATACTTCAGAGGTTCATATAACAAGAAGGAAAAAAGGTATCCAAGGTCTACAATATACAACAATATTCCGGTTATGTGGACTTAATAAAGTAATCAAGAGTCCACATTTTTATTTATTTTTTGCCTTAGACCCCCCAACCAGCTTTCACATCTGCCATGTAATTCAATTCCCAATCCTCATTTTTGTAGACATTACTGTTAACACTAGCCAGGTTAAATATTCAGACCATGCTGACCTAAATACAGCATTATACTACTTCAGCTGTAATTATACTGAAATCTTCTAGTAAAACATACTGACTTTAGCTTTATTGCTGCTTTAACCTTTATATAATGTACCAAACACAGGCACCAGACACTAGTACGCCATACACTTTAGGCAATAATTGGTTGCTAGGGGAAAAGACAATGCGACATTGGGAGTTGTGAGTGACAGCAGCTCTATTAAGTGATGAGATAGTGAACATGACATATTGATGACTTTAAACAAAGAGCAATATTTCCCTTAACAGTGGAAATGACATTAGATGGAATGTTACTGTCCTCTATACATCACATCATAAACTGCAAAACTGCCTTCCCCAAAGCTGATGCTCTAAAAATAACACCTGAATCTCGAAAATGTCCCTTATTAAGGTTGCATTTTACTGCATTGCAAGGGCAAAATGTCTGTAAAAGATTGTACTTTGCATTCAACTGGAGTTTTGAAAAAAATAAATAAAAATTAAAGTGGAATTCAAGACAAGTTATATTATTGTATTTATCCTCAATTATAATTAATGTGCAGCCACATACATCATGCACTCCATCTCAGATATTGGCTCCTATTGATTGTGGTGGTAGTATGACAAACAAATGGTGGAGAGCCTGCCACATTCAGTGCCACAATAGTGGGATACTCCAAAGATAAGTAGTATGTACAACTGAGGACTTGATTCCCCTTTAAAAAAAAGCTATGATAAAGATCAGGCTTGTAACAAACTGTAAAATGTGAAAAGAAAGAATAAATGCGCTACCCAAAAACATATATAAACAATTAAAAATGAAACAAAAAACCCCAGAAATGGGAGTGAAGCAGCTACACAGGAATGTGACAAATTCAAACAAAGTAGATATAATTATGTAGTGCTACATATGAGCCAAAATAGCACTAGATGTATGTACCCAAAAGTAGGGTGTGAGCATATAGTGTGGCACAGAAAGTGCTAGGCAATAATTACCCAGCAGAAAATTGTGAGAGTCAATCCACAAGGTGTACAATATAAACAAAATTGCAATGTAATATAGTGTCCATCAAAATGAAACAATAAAGATGTCATGAGATGAAAGGAAACATCCCAACTGAAATCTTCAGATAAATGATGAAATACATATGAGCTTACCGGAACCGTTTGACTTGAATGTGATACGACAGCGGATCCTTCGAGCTTAGGATGTCCCACAGGGGTATCAACGAGAGTCCAGAAGAAAGTGGACACTACCTCATTGGCAATCATATATCATCAACCCAGGAAGGGCGGATAGTAATCGGCCACCGATTACTCCAATACTAGAGATCCTGATAGACTGTGGGTATGGCAATCATGGAGATCCACCAAACATCCAAATGTGATCCGGTTCAGGCAAGCAAAGACCCTGACATGGGTACTAAAAACCAACTGGAGAGAACTCAAAAAGCTTATCTTCCTCAAATGTATGTAAAGAGAAGAAAACATAGGGGGCTCCAATGGTGTAGGTCATAAAGAGGTTTTAATAATAAAAACCAGCATACATAATAAAAATAAAAGTGATCACAGTTCATAATTCTTAAAAGCAATATGGGGAGCAAAATTAGCATTTTGCATTTTCTCCACTGATACCAACATAATTATATCTACTTTGTAACAAACTGTAGACTTCAGCTTAAGTAGTAGCAGAGCCATTAGAGCAAAGTCCCTTTAAGCAGGAAAGCATCTGGACAGAGCTCTTCAGGACACCAGCTTTAATAGACCCACAGCTGACTATAACAAAGCACCAGAAGTGTAGCTAGAGTACGAGGTTCTCAAGATACTTTCAATGTCTGTACTCACAAGGCCCAAAGACAGATGTAACCCCCTTCCAATCTTTCAAGCGATGCCCTCTAGTGATACCAGACAGATCTATGGCAAACATCTCCTCTCAGTCAGCTTCTTTCAAGCATCTGGGTCTCAGCATTCCTCCCTCAGGTCACCCACCTGAGGCCTCCTCACTGCAGCTTGTACCTGAGAGGGCAGCGTGCCCCCCTCAGGCTGGACTTCACCACTCTGGGACAAGACCCTTAGCTCTGTGTGCTCTCAGAATAAATACAGTCTCCCATCACGTCTTTAGAGCCTGCTTTTCTGGGATAGGCTGAGGCTGTATCAATATTTATGCTGCCATCTGCATAGCTCCAGACCTATCATCCAGAAACTTCAATTACCTAGATACAGAGGGAGAAATCCAGCAGACTGGCAGCAGCAGAGCACACAGATCAGACCTAACTAAACGATCACAGTTCACTGAGTATAGTGAGCCAAACTATGCTTTTACCCGGGGGCCGGCAACCCATCGATCGCGGTCTACCTGTTGCTCATGGGCAGGTGACAGCTAGACCGCGATAAGGGCCCTGCACCACTGATCCCCGCCTTCTTAGGTGACGGTGCTTCTTCCCCACCCTCCCGCCATTTCCACTGCTCTCATTCTCATGGCACAGCAGAGAGCAGGAGGTGACACTGTTCAGGACGAAGGGCAGAAGAATTTTCAAGTTAACCAGCAGGTAATTGGTTGCTAGGACACAGGGCAATAATAGCAACCAACCAGCTTGTTAATATGACAAGTCACTCCGGCTGCTCCCACCCATGCCCTCCATCCAGAACTATGTTGCCTTCCACACTATGCTCTGTGTAAGTACATGTGTACATGTGCAGGTAAGACACTGTCTATTCTTGTGTGGGGGTGATGTTAAGGAATCAGAGAACACTGCTATGGGGGGGCTGTGGACACTGCTATGGGGGGAGGGGGCAGAGGACACTGATATGGGGAGGGGGCAGAGGACACTGCTATGGGGGGCAGAGGACACTGTTGCCGGGAGGAGGGGGGCAGAGAAAACTACTGTGGGGGATGTGATGTGAAAGGTGGTCAAGGACATTGCTATGGGGGGGGGGGGGGAGAAGACACTACTGTGGGGAAAGGTGATGTGAAGGGGCAGAGGATACTGCTATGGGCAAAATCCGAAAGCCCAGTCACTTGCTGGGAATTAATTTTAAATAATCTTCTGACAATCTCCTTTATTTTCCTCCTGCAGTAGCTAAAAGCCATATTCTACCTCCTTTCCGTCCCACTGTCATGTAGCTGCTGCAGGAGGAATATCCAGGGGATAGATTCCAGTAAATGCTAGACATGTGCATTTGTTTTCGTCCGAATGCATTTTCGTCCGAATTTCAGGTATTTTCATTATCGTTTTAAGAAACGAAAACAAACGCACAGAATACGAAAAACGAAAGATCCGACATAAACAAATGCTTTATTTTCGTTTTCGTTGGTCGAATGTGCCTAACCTTAACTCTATTAGTCCAAGATTATTCTACATAAAGAGAAAAGATTCGACATTATAGAGAGAAAAGATTCAACATTATAGAAAGAAAAAAATTTACATTATAGAGAGAAAAGATTCAACATTATAGAGAGAAAAGATTGACACTATAGGAGGAGCAGTAAAAGAGCTAGAACTTACTTGACAATTCAACATGAACAACGAAGATTTGACAAAGCATCGAAAAACATACAAACGTTGAATCTGTCATTGAAGGCTTATAGTGTCTGTTGATAGTTCTAAGAAGATTTAACGGAGCAGCAAAACTGTACAACGCTGCAATCATACATTTCCAGTCAAATTCTCAGCCCATAGGCTATAGAAAAATTCTAATGTTGGTTGACTGGTAATAATAATTAATAAATATAATTATTACTAGTCATACAACATTAGAATTCTACTATAGATTGTAGGCGGAACATTCGACGGGAAATGTACGATTGCGGCGTCGTACAGTTTCGCTGCTCTGTCGAATCTTCTTTGAACATTCGACAGACACCATAAGCCTTCAATGACAGATTCAACCTTAATTCGTTCGGATTTTCGGACGAATGCAATTTCCAACGAAAAACAAAATGGATACAAACGAATTTGGGGGTGAACAAAATAAATGTATTTTTCGGACGAAAACGAAATTCCGAAACAAAATATTTCAGCGTGCACATGTCTAGTAAATGCCTCCCCCGCTGCCCCTCCTGTCCTTGTTCCTCTTTTTTTCTGCACATCGTAACTACTGATGCTTACTCATAAATAAGCACCAGTAGTTACTAGTGAAACATGTCAACTGTTGATTTCATCTTTTGTTGTATGTTTTTTTAACCAAAAAAAATTATTGTTGTTGGAGTGCGGCCATCCAGATTGAATTATTTTCTATATGCTACATCGCATACTGAGCCAGCACCATTATTTGAGGAGAAGATTTTTTGTGAACCAGACACCTGGAGCGGGTTCTTTTCTCTAATGAAGTCAGCACTTAAAAATCTTTTTTCACGCATAATTTGTACATGTAATGTCACTGATAACAAAGCCATAGCTTCATTAATTGATAGCAATTCTCACCACAGGTGAAGTTTGAATACATGCAACATTAAACATGTTATGAAAAAATAAATACAAAAGCCAACACTCTTTAACAGATGAATATGATTGCTACTTTACTGTATCTCAGCACAATATGTCTATTTTGTATTACAGTTTGGTCATTGCTTTCAGTTTCAGAATCAAGGGTCCAGAGAGTTCCAAAGAAAGTTTTCTCAAGCCAGTTAGGGCCCTTTCACACGGGGCGGATCAGTAATGATCCGCTCCGTGTGTCCGTACAGCTCTGCGGCGATCCTCCGTAAAATCCCTGCTGAGCTGGCAGCTGACAGGGCGGTCCTCGCACACTGTGCAGGGACCGCCCTGTCTTTCCTCCGCTCTCCCCTATGGGGGATCGGACGAACACGGACCGTATCTCGTGTTCATCCGATCCGGCAGACGGAAGAAAAATAGGATTTTCTTCCGTCCGATTTTGCGGATCTTTGCGGAGGCGGACAAATTACAGGTGTCAGCGGATGGTCATCCGCTGACACCCGTAATCACATAGGGACCCATGTATGTCCCGTTTTCATCCGCAAAGGACGGATGAAAATGCGAAAGGGCCCTTAGTCAAAATGCTTTGAAATAATGTAAAAGTACTCAGGCCATGAAAATTGCTTTAAAATATTTACTAGGTGGCATAGAACAATGTCCGAATTATGCACTATTATGCATATCTGGCTTTCACCCTTTCTGGAATAAAGTTCCATTATATGATTAAAATAGTACAAAAACTGAATAACACTCTAAATATTAGGGCTTCTTCAGACCTACTGAATTGAACTGTGTTGATCTGCTTTGATCAACACATACTCAATGCAAGAAAACAGCAAATGTTATCGCTGTCTATGCGCCCAGTGCACAGTAATGCAATGAGTTGGTGTGCACTGGGGAATAAGAGCAGCACACAAAAGGAGCCACGAGGCGCTGCCAGATATAGAATTACATAGAAGAAAGAAGGCACAAAAGGCAAGCACTGTATTGTATTTTAACATCACGTGTTCTCACCACAAACCAGCATATACAGCGTATACATTATACACAGAAAAATACATGCTGTGTGTGGTGAAAATTTGCCTTTTGTCTTTAACTATATTTCCAGGTCTCTGAAAGTATTTCAAGAGATGTTCAGCCAAATACCTATTATCAGCATTTGAACACCTTGAACCCAACCACTGAAAAGCTACTCTTACATTAGAGATAGTTCAAAGGCTTTTAGAAGTAGAGAGAATATGAGAAATGGGAACATCCTAAATTTCAGCAGCAAACTGACTACTACCTAAAGAGCTGGACTAGGATTTTGTTCAGAAGCACAGATAAATAAAAACATCTTCATAGAAGCTATTATGACATGAATTCCCTGTTATTCTAGAGCAGTGGTGTCCAAACTGCGGCCCTGGGGCCGGATTTCGACCTTTGCTTACCTTTATCAGGCCCTTGAGGCATTATTCTTGCCAATGACACCAACAATGGGACATAATTCCTGCCACTGACACCAATGACGGAGCATAATTCCTTCCATTGACACCAACAAACAGGGATATTTCTTGCCACTGACACCAACGATGGGGCATCATTCGTCCCACTGACACCGAGGGGGCACTGTTCCTTTCACTGATACCAACGGTGCAGCACTATTCTGCCGACTGGCACCAAAGATTGGAACATAATTCATCCCACTGACACCAGTGATGGGACACAATTTTGCCCACTGACACCAATGATGGGGTACTATGCCTTCCACTGACACCAACAATGGAGCATTTTTTACTCCCACTGGGCACAGTGCGGCCCCCCTGAAGTCTGAAGGACAATAAACTGGCCCTTTGTTTAGAAAGTTTGGAGACCCGTGTTCTAGAGAACAAGGACCTCTAGTCCTGGTACCTGCTAAGCTGTGACTGTTGCTACCCATCTCTTTCCTTCCATCACCGCTTTCCCCTATCTTTTAGCTATACCTTGTTCTTCCATGTTTTCTTACCATGTCTACCTGGTCCAAAAGTCACCGGTTTCTGTTTTCCCATTCTTTGTTTTTCAAAAATGTATTTAAAATGCTCATGATAATAATATTAAAAGCTCTTTAAAATGCTGGAAAAAAAAACATGTTTTCTGTTTACATATTCTTTTACACCTCAAAAAATGCAGTAATAAAGGAAAACCCCACTTACATTCCATTAGCATGCCATTAGCCATTTCATTTTAAAAATGATGAGTCTATGGCATCTAAATATGATCTATAACTAAGTTGCAACCGTAATCTTTAAAATTTCATTTCAGTTTCATTTGCTTCCCTAAGGACTTTTTCTGGAGCACTCTTGAATAAAGAATCACACAATGCATAACCAATAAAACAGTCATATATTTTTAATCACGTTTTTATGAATCATGATGGGTGTTTAACATGAGCTTTTTCCTTTAATGATTTTATTCTTACTCTATTAGATGACTACGGATGTCTTGTTTATAAACGCATATTATCATAACTTTCCAAATCGAAGCATAGAATGTGTTGTAAACGTTGTAAATATACAGCACAATGTGTATATAACAGAAGCAAGCAGTGGAATGTTAATGGAACCTTCTTTAGTGGGATTGTTCAGCACAGTCATGTCTAATAATGGCCACAGAGTCAAATATTGTTTCAGGCCTCGTACACACGACAGAGTTTCTCGGCAGAATTCACCGAGAAACTCGGTCAAAACCCGGATTCTGCCGAGAAACTCTGTCGTCTGTACAGTTTTGGCTCGATGGAGCCGCCGAGGAACTCGACGAGAAAATAGAGAACATGTTCTCTATTTTCTCGTTGTCCTCGTTGTTCTATAGGAGAAGGCGGCCCGCCGAGCTCCTCGGCGGCTTCATCCCAAAACTCGACGAGGAACTCGACGTGCCAAGCACGTCGAGTTCCTCTGTCGTGTGTACGGGGCCTCAGAGTTTTATCTGTCAGATCATAATGAGAGGATATGCTTGCCTGGATATAATCTGAATGGATTGTTTAACAAGCCCTTATAAATGTGTATGCTAAAAGTGAAAAATACTGCACTACCCTACCTATTTGGTATATATGAAAGTGCTACTAATGCATATACAATACACTATGTGCAAACAATGAATGGACACCCGAAACCTGTCAATAATTTCAGGTACACTGACTCGGGCACAGTGAGGCTGCAATGGGCACAGTGAGGATGGGCACAGTGAGGTTGGCACAGTGAGGTTGGCACAGTGAGGTTGCAATGGGCACATTGAGGATGGGCACAGCGAGGTTGGCACAGTGAGGTTGCAATAGGCACAGTAAGGTTGGCACAGTGAGGTTGCAATGGGCACAGTGAGGTTGGCACAGTGAGGTTGCAATGGGCACAGTGAGGTTGGGCACAGGGAGGTTGCAATGGGCACCAGTGAGGTTGGTCACAGTGAGGTTGGCACAGTGAGGTTGCAATGGGCACAGTGAGGTTGGGCACAGGGAGGTTGCAATGGGCACAGTGAGGTGTGCAAATGGGCATTGTTGACCCTCTTTTCCGCTTACAGTAGCTGCTGCATTCTCACCCTAGGCTTACACTCGAGTCAATAAGTTTCCCCATTTTTTTGTGGTAAAATTAGGTACCTTCTACTCGGGTCGGCTTATACTCGAGTATATACGGTAAGTGCAATATATCTATACATTAAGTGCAATGCAGTGCATAAAATGGGGCTTATGCATTAAAATAATGTGAAGTTATCAACAGAAAAAATCAACAGAAAAAAAAAAGTCCATTAAGTAAATCCAAGTATGTTCCCAGCGAAAAATGTGAAAACCGATTCTCAAAAGAAATTCCATACACAGGTGCTCCAAAATCATGCAAATAATCACTGCAATTCCCCATGCCTACTCGTTGTAGGGTACACACTCATTCACAGATATGGACCCACTAGATGTATACCTACACTGGTCTAAAAGGCCTCTGGGTGATGTTGTGGTGCCCAGGGATATAGAAACTGCATCAATGGATCTAGCTCAAAGGAAGAATAAAATCATAGGGAATATCATAACGCAATACCGTTAATTAAAATGTGCATTCAAAAATGAAAGAAGGATTTCTACTCCCAAACAGGGTGCCCTTGCCCAGGCACCAGGAATGATCTGCCTATATGTGTGTAAAAGAACACTGCTGCTCTGTGATCCCCTAGAGCCAGTGTGGGTTCCATTGGACGGAAGTGACGTGCTATGTGACCAAAGAGCCCTACCCTTATTAATCTGTATCTGATCAACTAAATGTTTTTTTCTTAAAGTGGTTGCAAAGGCAGAAGGTTTTTTACCTTACTGCATTCTATGCCGAGGCTCTCTTAGCTTTTTCCCTCCTCACTGGCTCAGATACAGCAGGGGGAGTGATCGGCTCCCACTGCTGTCAATCACATCCTGTAATAACGAAGTGGAGGGTGGGGCTCAGCAATGAACATGCACGAGTGCCCCCATTGCAAGTGGCTTGCTATGGGGGCACTCATGGGGGGAGGAGCAAGGTGCCCTAGCGGGGGACCTGAGAAGAGGAGGATCAGGGTTGCTCTGTGAAAAACAATTGCACAGAGAAGGTAAGTATGACATATTTAATGATGCTGCAGCTGCTGATTAAAAAAAGTTTACACTTGTGTCAAACAGGAAGTGCCACGCACTGTTAAAAATTTGGCCTGTTCCTTTAGAATCTACTCACACAAGCTGGAAAAAGAGGCACTAGGAGGGTGTCCCCTGAATGACTGGAATACTTCAATGTTCTTAGCATCCCACTTTTCCGCAGTCGTTTGGATTTTAAAACTTTATAAAAGCTTTAAGCAGCAATACTGGGTCTAAAGACACCTCTAACCAAGATAGCTTTTTGCTGTCTCAACCAAACGATGTTTAGCTGGATTGATGTCTACATATATGTACTGCAGGGCAACGGCTCTCCTGCATGAAATGACATGACTGTACATAATTGCACTCTTCCGGGACTGTGGCACGCACACGCGCCGCTGGCAACCAGCTCCCGCTGTGATTATACACAGCAGGAGCCAATGAGCGGGTTGGATTGTTCCCGAGAGAGGCAGAACGGCAGTCTGTAAACAAGGCAGATCGCTGTTCTGTTAGTAGAAAGACAGAGTTCTTGTATTTCTCCTAAGCAGGAATACAGATTTCTGTCTACTCACAGTTAAAGCATCCCCCACACAGTTATAAAGCACTCCCTAAGAGCACATTTAACCCTTTGATTGCCCCTGATGTTAACCCCTTCCTTGCCAGTGTCATTATTACAGTGACAGTGCATATTTTTTAGCACTGATTACTGTATTAGTGTCACTGGTCCCCATCAAAAGTGTCACTTAGGTCGCGTACACACGGTCGATCCAAACCGATGAGAATGGTCCGATGGACCGTTTTCATCGGTTCACCGCTGAAGTGGCCTGATGGTCTGATGTGCGTACACACCATCAGTTCAAAAAACAATCAGGTCAGAACGCATTGACATAAAACACTACAACGTGCTGAAAAAAACGAAGTTCAATGCTTCCAAGAATGCGTCGACTTGATTCTGAGCATGCGCGGGTTTTGAACCGATGCTTTTGTGTACTAACCATCGGTTTGGACCTATCGGGCAGCGGTCCATCGGTTCGATTTTAAAGCAAGTTCTAAAATTTTTGACCGTAGGACAATGGACCGATGGGCCGTACACACGGTCGGTTTGGACCGATGAAACTGGACTTCAGGTCGTTTTCATCGGTTTGGACCGACCGTGTTTACGCGGCCTTAGTGTCCGATTTTTCCGCCCCAATGTTGCAGTCCCACTATAAGTCACTGATCGCCGCCATTACTAGTAAAACAAAAAAATAATAAATACAAATTCCATAAAAATATCCCATAGTTTGTAGACGTTAAAACTTTTGGGCAAACTAATCAATATACGGTTATTCAGATTTTATTTACCCCAAAAATGTGTAGCAGAATACCTATTGGCATAAATTGATGAAGAAATTAGATTGTTTACATTTGTTTATTGGATGTGTTTTATAATCAGAAAGTAAAAAAAAAAAAATTTTTTAATTGTTTATAGTGCAAAAAAATAAAAAGGTAATCAAATACCACCAAAAAAAATGGTCATCAATTTTAGTTGTGTACAGCGCCATGCATCCACGCAATTGTCAAAGTAACGTCAAAGTAACGCAGTGCCATATTGCAAAAAATTACCTGGTCATGAAGGGGGTAAACCTTCTTGGGCTAAAGTGGTTAATTTGCAGGGATTTGCTCGTACTTCCTATTTGGCTATGAGATAGGATGTGAAGGTAAATATCCCCAATGGGACAAACATGGCAAAAATAAACTTTACAGGGGTTAAAAACACTTTCTTGCTCTATCTATGAAAAAAAAAAGTTTTGCCTATAGTTCTACTTTAACTACCTCTTATTCTTGAGACCAAGGACCTTTAACCTGGTTTAATGCTAAATTTTGATTGCTCTAAGAGCCCTTTCACTCTGGGGCCGGGGCAGCATCGGTGGTAAAGCGGCGCTATTTTTAGCGGCGCTTTACCGCCGTTTTTGCAGAGGTTTTTGCCCGTTAACTGGGCGCTTCACCACTCCAAAGATGCTGCTTGCTTGAATTTTTTTAACGTCCTGCCAGCTCACCGCCTCAGTGTGAAAGCCCTTGGGCTTAGACACTGAGACTGCAGGGAAGACATTTTTCAGACTCTTTGCATGCGCTATTTTTATCCCAAAAACACCTAAAAAACGCCCCAGTGTGAAAGGGGTATTACCAACCTCTTTTCTTCCCCTATCTTGGCCATTTAGTTATGCCTTGTTCTTCCATGTTTTGTTACCATGTCATTGTGTGATGATCAGCTTGCCTAGAAATAATCTGAATTGTTTGTTTGAGTAAGCCCTTACACTACACATAGTAGGCATTGGCGGTCAGTGGGAGGAAAATGCCAACCACATCTTTCCAGGCATTGGTGGTCAGCAGGTATTGGCAGTCAATGAGGGCCCATTCATTGTGAAAGGCACTTTCCAATGCAACTTGGTGCATGTCACATTTTTAGTCCACTGTGGTGCAGTAGTAGCCTTAAAGGGGTTGTAAAGGTAAAAAAAAAATCCCTAAATATCTTCCTTTACCTTAGTGCAGTCCTCCTTCACTTACCTCATCCTTTGATTTTGCTTTTAAATGTCATTATTTCTTCTGAGAAATCCTCACTCCTGTTCTTCTGTCTGTAACTCCACACAGTAATACAAGGCTTTCTCCCTGGTGTGGAGTGTCGTGCTCAACCCCTCCCTTGGACTACAAGAGAGTCAGGACGTCCACTAACACACAGCTCCTTTCTCTATCTGCAACGTAGAGAGAGCGTCCTGACTCTCCTGCTCGCCCCCTCGAGGGAGGGGGCGAGCACGACACTCCACACCAGGGAGAAAGCCTTGCATTACTGTGTGGAGTTACAGACAGAAGAACAGGAAGTGAGGGTTTCTCAGAAGAAATAAGGACATTTAAAAGCAAAATGGAAGGATGAGGTAAGTGAAGGAGGACTGCACTAAAGGAAGCTATTTAGGAAAAAAAACATTTTTACCTTTACAACCCCTTTAAATGCGCTGCAGCAGTGAAAGGGTTCTAAAGGCATTGATGGTCAGTGAACCTCCATAAACCCTTTTAAAGCATTACTGGTCAGTGGCTATAACATTAAAGAACAGATAGGTCAGAAAAATTTGACAATTGGTGATCTTGCAGGCTATTGTGACAGCTGCATACAACACCTCTGCCATTTTTTTGCCTATATCAATAATGCTACAACATGACACCCATTTAAAATCTTTTCTCACTTAAAGGGGTGGCTCCGCCGAAATCCTTTTTTTTTTTTAAATCCTTTCTCCCGCTGTGTACATATGCAATAATGTACTCACCCGTCCCAGGAATCTAGGCGCCAGCATTCCGAATTCCCCAAAAAGAATATTTTATATAACTTAGAGATGGACGTTTCCATCTTACTTCTGGGCAGTCTGAAGCCCAACGTGAGTTTCTTCCGGGATGCGGCGAATGCTGTAGTCCCAGCATTCACCGCTCTATCCCGCACCTGCGCAGTGTTGACGGCGAGCCGCGCCGTCAACACTGCACAGTTGCTGTGACAACGGCGCAGCGTCCTGAAAAGGACTCGCCCCCTTCACAGTAAACACAATAGCGATCTTTTCTATCAGCTGCTCATACATACAGTATTCTTTAAGCATTGAAAATACGTTTTACCTGTAATTTTTCGATTGTGTAAGACCAGCTTTGGCGTCCTTGCTATTTGCCTGTATCCCAAATCCCGAGTAGCACCTTACCCGACGGTGTCCAGGTGAGTAATGGCGTTTAGAACAGGTTTCCAGGATTGAAAATGGCGCTATTGTATCCACCCTTGTCACATGACTGGCTTATAGGAGTCATGTGACGAGCGGAAATAACGCGCGATTTGGAGTTCGGGGCTTGTGAATTCTTTCCTGGGCAGCGTGACGCTGTAAACCCAGGAAGCATTGCGGCAAAGCTAGAACAGAGCGACACGCCCAACCCTGCAGCACCTAGACCAGGAAGTGCCTGTTTCACATAGATGAAAAACAGGTATTGAG
Source organism: Rana temporaria (assembly GCF_905171775.1). NCBI lineage: Eukaryota > Metazoa > Chordata > Amphibia > Anura > Ranidae > Rana > Rana temporaria. Next base: position 533,163,017 of record NC_053489.1, read on the forward strand.
GCATTTCTAATTTTTTTTAACAGCAGAATCTTTTTAGACTGACTGAGCCCCTTTGTTTAAAATAATGTTGTTTAGAAGGGTGAACTTCCACTTTAATACAGGGACATTGCACTTTATAGATGTTTACATTCAGAGAGAGAGTGGGAGATGTTGTAGAGCACTTTCTTTCTTCCTGCTCTGTTTCCTGTATGTGACATCATTGCCGGAGCTATGCTCATACCATCTGGCAGGAGATCTCTGCCTGGCGGTATGTACAAAGGTTTGGATCCTTGTTTTAGAACGCTTGTTCTGGTACTGGGCTCTGAGATGGTTAGGGGATATGTTGTTTGTCCTGTGGGATTTTGCTAAACTCATTGGTTTGTTCATTCGTATGAAAAAAATTGCACCCAACATTGTATTCTAATGGGTTTTATAAAAAAGGTCTATCTGGATTGAACTAGGAATAGATATGGTCTGTTAAAGTCCTCTTACTTATTTATGTGCTTTAAAGCGGAGGTTCACCCTAAAAGAATTATATACCATCCCGTCCAGCATACTTGCGTTAGCTACAGTACAGTACAGTATGCGTTCCGAAAATAGCCGAAATAGGACTCAGCTGTATAAGGCGCCTGCGCAGTCAGCTCCTAGTCCGTGCGCAGGCTCCGTATAGCGCCGTGAAGAGCCAAGACCTAGTCCGGATGTCAATCATGTTCCCCTCTTCATAGGAACGCCTACTCCCCGCGGGAGTCTGAAACTAAACTGAAGGATTAAACGGTAAATACAGTGCAAAAAAAAAAGCATACTGTAGCTGACGCAAGTATGCTGGATGGGATGGTACATAGATGTTTTTTAGGGTGAACCTCCGCTTTAAATATAGGTTAAATCATAATCTCACTTTTGAAATACTCTATAAATGGAACTGCAACACTGTTTCCTCAGCGTTATAATACATGAAGGAAAAGTTTTAAATAACTTCAGTGACTTAGGTGTCTCCTTTCTTGCTTAATAAATGTTCTCTGTATTTTACAAAGTCAAAGTCATGACACATTGAACTATAAATCTAAAAATAAACAGATTTCCTGTCCTTGGTAAAATCTATATTCTTTTCTGCCTAAATCTGTTTTTGCTGAACTATGCTATATAGGTCAAGGATAGACAGTGTCTTGCATTCATTTATTTTGAACTCAATAAGGTAGCAATTGATAAGAAATCTACATGAAGAAACAATATCATATACTATTTGGCTTCCTCTTTTTTCTTTCACAGCAACAATTAATCAGTGGCGTTGGAAAGTAAGTGAATTTTGTCCTGAAATCGGAAGAATCCTACAAATGGAAGGTCTCTGTGACCACAATAGTCAAGTCTGCAGAATGATGAAGGTTAGAGGGAAACGCTGTTTTGACCTTATTCACTTGGCTTTTTGTACCAGCTGGTATTTTACTTTGAAATTGGTAGAAACAGTGAACATTTTAGCTGCAGTAATCTTCCACTTAACTGTACCCTAATTCTTCAACAAGAAAATTACTTCCTTCCTAATACATTTTAAACGATTGCCAATCCCTCATGCATCCAAGGGTGATCAACTCACCCAGTATCTAGTCATACATCGTGCTCTCTGAGTTAGCAGTCCAGGGTGCACATTTCAACAGATCTCTTTTCAAAAATAGATGTTATAACTGATTGACGCTGGTGGTCAGTAGTGTTGCTCACAAATATTTGTATTGCGAATATTCGGCTCGAATATGGCATATTCGAGTATTCGCGAATATATCGAATTTCGCGGCCAATATTCGCTATTCCGAATATTCACATTTTTTCAATTTTATTTTTAAAACAGATCACATCCTAGTGATCTCCATCGAAGTATAAAAGCATTGCTGGTATGATTAGAGACACTGGGCCGAGTAGCTGAAGCGATCATTTTATATTGCCGAATATTCGCAATGCGAATATTCGGCAATAGGAATATTGCGCGATTATTTTCTCCGCCCTTCTTTTGCATCAGAGTTCTCCTACCACAGTTGTTAAAATTTCGCTATCATTTTCGCATCCGCATTAGCGCAATTTCGCAATATTGTTTTCCGAATATTCTTATTTTTTCAATTTTATTTTTAAAACAGATCACATCCTAGTGATCTCCATCGACGTCTAAAAGCATTGCTGGTATGATTAGAGACACTGGGCCGAGTAGCTGAAGCGATCATTTTATATTGCCGAATATTCGCAATGCGAATATTCGGCAATAGGAATATTGCACGATTATTTTCTCCGCCCTTCTTTTGCATCAGAGCCAATCAGAGTTCTCCTACCACAGTTGTCGAAATTCCGCAATCAATTTCGCATTCGCATTTGCGAAATTTTGATAATATATCACGAATATTCGATTTCAGCATGAGCCAATCAGAGTTCTCCTACCGCACTTGTCGAAATTTCGCAATTATTTTCGCATTCGCAATAGCGAAATTTCGCAAAAATTTCATTTGGATAAAATATCACGAATATTCGATTTTAGCGAATATTTCTCGAATATTCGGCTATATATTCGTGATATATCGCAAAATTGAATATGGCGTATTCCGCTCAACACTAGTGGTCAGTATTAAAAGCCTTCTTGATGTTGCAGGTTACTCCCTGGTGGTCCCTGTACTCTAAGCATATGTCAAATGCGAATGCAGGCTCAGTATGAGCCTACACTATCATAAAGGTAGTTAAACATAGAGCATTGTACAAAAGATGAATCATTATTATTATTATTATACAGGATTTATATAGGGGCAACAGTTTGCACAGTGCTTTACAATACAATTCAATACAGGAGGAATCGGAGGACCCTTCTCATTAGAGCTTACAATCTAAAAGGGGGCGTCAAGTGGTACAAAAAGTAATAACTGTGGGGGATAGGCTGATAGAGAAAATAAAAGTATAGGGCCAGATTCACAGAAAAAGTACGCCGGAGTATCTGCTGATACTCCGGCGTACTTTCAAATTTGCCGCGTCGTATCTTTATTTTGAATTCACAAACAAAGATACGACGGCATTTGGCTAAGATCCGACAGGTGTACGGCTTCGTACGCCTTCGGATCTTAGGATGCAATACTTCGGCGCCCACTGGGTGGAGTTCGCATCGTTTTCCGCGTCGGGTATGCAAATTAGCGAAGGTACGCGCGTTCGTCGCATTCTCTTACGTCGCCGCTAGTCGGCTTTTCCCGTCGCAAAGTTACGGCTGCTATTTAGGTGGTGTAAAAATAGACAGCCCATGTTAAAGTATGGCCGTCGTTCCCGCGTCGAATTTCAAATTTTTTGTTTTGCGTAAGTCGTCCGGGAATACGAAAGTACGTAACGCACGTCGCCGTTCAAAACATTATGTCGGGGCGACGTCATTTCACGCAAAGCACGGTGGGAAATTTCAAAACGGAGCATGCGCAGTACATTTGGCACGGGAACGCGCCTAATTTAAATGATACACGCCCCATTTGAATTAGGCGGGCTTGCGCCGGACGGCTTTACACTTCACCGCCGCAAGTTTACAGTCAAGTGCTTTGTGAATCAAGCACTTACGCTGAAAACTTGCGGCGGTGTAACGTAAATGGGATACGTTACGCCGCCGGATTTCTACATGAATCTGGCCCATAGTTGTTAGGTGGAGGCAAGATAAGCTTCTCTGAAGAGAAAAGTTTCTTACCAATTGCCTAAAAGTGGATAGTGTTGGAGACAGTCAGACAGATTGGGGTAGGGAATTACAAAGGATGGGAGAAGCTCAATAGAAGTCCTGGAGGTGAGCATAGGGGGAGATGACCAGGGAACTAAAAAGCAGGAGGTCTTGTGAGGAACGAACAGAACAATTTGGTTGGTATTTTGAGACTAGTTTAGTGATGTTGGGCCAAGTTGTGGATGGCTTTGTAAGTTGTTGTTAGTATTTTAAATTTAATTCATTGGGTGAGTGGCAGCCAATGGAGGAATTGGCAGAGAGGTTTAGCAGATGCTGATTGGTGTGTAAGATGGATCAGTCTGACAGCAGCATTCGTGATGGACTGAATAGGGCATAGCCTATTTAAAGGTAAGCCAATCAGGAGGGAGTTGCAATAGTCGAAGCGTGAGATAACCAGGAAGTGGATTAGGATCTTTGTATTGTCATTGGTTACGAAAGGGCGTATTTTGTTAAAGAAGTTGAGGCGGCAAGCTTTGGAAAGTGATTGGATGTGGGGCCAAAAGGAGAGTTCAGAATCCAGCACAACATCTAGCACCCTCTTTGCAGGAATAGGCCATGTTCTCGCAATACCTCAAATGTTCGGTTGATTTTTTTTTTGTTTTTGTAGGAAAACACAAAGGTATGTGTTCATTTTTTGGAGTTTTTTTTAAAAAACATTCAATGTCAGCTTTTAACTATTGAACACAGTTCACTGTGTATATTGTGATGTTTCTATATGTAAGACCCTTCAGGAGATGGTCATTAAGGGGATGATAGTTTTTTAGGGGTCTATGTGAGGTTGGCACAAGTTTAGGGATTTTGTTCTTCTTTTTATTATAATTTGTTTTCTTTTTTTCTTTTGGTGTTGTTGTTGTTTTCTTTTTTATATAGATTTTTTTGTAAGTGCTCACTAGAAAGTTAAAATGAATATGGAAATTTCCTTCACACAAGGAAGGGACTTTTTTTCCATTATTAAAAAGGACTATTTAACCACTTCCATACAGGGCACTTATACACCTTCCCGCCCAGACCAATTTTTAGCTTTCAGCGCTGTTGCACTTTGAATGACAATTGCACGGTCATGCTACACTGTACCCAAACTAAATTGTTATCCTTTTATTCCTACAAATAGAGATTTCTTTTGGTGGTATTTGATCACCTCTGACATTTTTATTTTCTACAAAAAAAATAAAAAAATTACTGAAAATTTAGAAAAAAATATGTTCTTTTTGTTTCAGTTATAAAACATTGTAAATAAGTAAGTTTTCTCCTTCACAGATGGGCACTGATGGTACTGCACTGACAGGCACTGATAAGGTGGCACTGATGAGGTGGCACTGATGTGGTGGCATTGATGGGCACTTATGATGGGCACTAATATGCGGCACTGATAGGCGGCACGGATAGGCACTGATAGGCGGCATGGATGGGCACGGATAGGCGACATGGATGGACATGGATAAGGCGACACGGATGGGCACGGATATGCGGCATGGATAGGTGGCCAGGATGGGCACGGATAGGCGGCATGGATGGGCACTGATAGGTGGCATGGATGGGCACTGATAAGTGGCACGGATGGGCATAGATGGGCACTGATAGGTGGCACTAATGTATGTGTTGTACTAATGGATGCCAATCAGTGCCAAACAATGCCTGCCAATCAGTGATGCCCATTGTGTGCACTGATTGGCATCCATTGTGGGCACTGATTGGCATCCATTATTTGTAAATTTTCATCCCTGGTGGTCTAGGGTGGCATACCTGTGGTGGGCATCCCTGGTGGTCTAGTGGCATCCCTGGTGGTCCAGTGTGGGCATCCTCAGGGGGGCTGTGCTGATAATCATTCAGCACAAACCCCCCCTGTCAGAGGAGCAGCCGATTGGCAACAACCGATCGCCAGGGGTGCGCAGCGGCTCAATATCCTGAGGACGAACACCCCCCCGTTCGGTTTGCACCAGAACCTGGGAACAGACCAAAAGTTTGTGTGAACTTTAGAACCCTGTTAAAGTCTATGGGACTCGAACACTTGAAATCTAAAGTGCTAATTTTAAAGGCTAATATGCAAGTTATTGTCCTAAAAAGTGTTTGGGGACCTGGGTCCTGCCCCAGGGGACATGTATCAAGGCAAATAAAAGTTTTAAAAACTGAAATTTTTTAGGGAGCACTGAATTTAATAATGCTTAAAGTGAAACAATAAAAGTTAAATATTCCTTTAAATTTTGTACCTAGGGGGGGGGGGGTATAAAGTATGCCTGTGAAATAGTGCATGTTTCCCGTGCTTAGAACTGTCTCTGCACAAAGTGTCATTTCTGAAGAAAAAAAAGTCATTTAAAATCACTCGCAGCTATAATGAATTGTCGGCTCCCGGCAATTCAGAGAAAATTCATTCATAAAAGAGGGGGGACGAAAGAGCGCCCCTCCTGAACCGTACCAGGCCACATGCCCTCAATATGGGGATGTTGATGGGGACAAGGGCCTCATCCCACAACCCTTACCCGGTGGTTGTGGGGGTATGCGGGCGGGGGGATTATCAGAATCTGGAAGACCCCTTTTACAAAGGGGACCCCCAGATCCGGGCCCCCCTCTATGTGAATTGGTAATGGGGTACATTGTACCTCTACCAATTCACTAAGGTAGTGTAAATAATAGTAAAAAAACACACACACCGTAGAAAAATGATCGAATATTGTGTTTTTTTTCAAACTTATCACTCTTCTTTTGTTTATAGCTCAAAAAATAAGAACCGCAGAGGTGATGAAATACCACCAAAAGAAAGCTCTATTTGTGGGGAACAGTGTTGCATGGCCGCGCTATTTTATAATATTTTTAATTCGATTATTTTTTCAGGATCAGTTTGTGTCATCATCTGACATTGAACTATACACTGATGCTGCAGGTTGTTTTGGTTTCCCGGCTATTTGGAAGACACACTGGTGTTGTGGTAAGTGGTCAGAGAGGCGGGAGGCCAATAAAGCCACCAGGAATATAGTAGTGTTGGAACTTTACCCGTTAGTGGTAGCGCTAGAAATATGGGGGGAACAATTTTCCAATAAAATAATCCTATTTAATTCAGATAATAAAGGAGTAATATATGCAGTGAATTGCTTGTCAGCTAAATCGATTTAGGTGATCGAATTACTAAGATACCTTGTTTTTCTATGTCTTAAATGTCATTTTTGGCTTAAAGCCAGACATGTGCCAGGCAAGGAGAATCAAATTGCGGACACATTATCTCGATTTCAGGTATACAAATTTTGTTAACTCCTGCCAAATGCGGACAGGAAAGGTTATGAGTGTCCGGAACATCGGTGAAGCCTAATTTAGAAATTCTTACAAACGCAATAAGACACTCTGTGGCAGAAAGTATATGGGTTGAGTATTCAGCTGCATGGCACAGGTGGTTCAACTTTACTAGGGAACTTGATATGCAATTTGATTCTCCTTTCGAAACAGATATTCAGATGTTTGTTTGTAGTTTAATACAGTTATTATCCCACAGTCATATTTCAAAAATCTTGGCAGGGATATCCTTTTTCTTCAAGTTAAGAAACTTACCCCCATGCACAGCATTCTTTTCTATACAGTAGGCCCTTAAAGGATACAAGAAGAGTCATTCCTTTCCAGATGATAGGAGACCTATTTCAATTCAGTTATTAAAAAAGTTGTGTGTCACAACACAATTAGAGTGTTTTCCTCAAGTTTTGAGGCTGTGCTATTTAACGCTGTGTATGTTGCTTTTTTGGTGCTCTCAGAATATCAGAACTGCTGCCAAAAAACAAAAAGGGAGCTTCGGGTTTGATGAGGCAGGATGTGGTTGTCTCTGAGTTGGTGATAAGATTGTTCATCTCAGTCTCAAAGACAGATAGGTTAGGTAAGGGTAGTTGGGTATCTCTGGGCAAATGTGGAGACGGGGAGATATGTCCAGTTATGCCGCGTACACACGATCAGTCCATCCGATGAGAACGGACCGATGGACCGTTTTCATCGGTTAACCGATGAAGCTGACTGATGGTCCGTCACGCCTACACACCATCGGTTAAAAAAAGATTGTGTCAGAACGCGGTGACATAAACACACGACATGCTGAAAAAAACTAAGTTCAATGCTTCCAAGCATGCATTGACTTGATTCTGAGCATGCATGGATTTTTAACCGATGGTTGTGCCTACTAACGATCGGTTTTGTCCTATCGGTTAGGAATCCATTGGTTAATTTTTTAAAAAGTTGCCTTTTTTTAACCGATGGTTAACTAACCGATGGCGCCCACACACGATTTTGACCGATGAAAACGGTCCATCAGACCATTCTCATCGGTTGAACGTGTGTACGCGGCATAAGAGCTGCGGTAGATTATCTAGAAATCAGGTCATTAGGGAAGGGAATATTTTTGATCCACGCGGATGGGTCCCCTATGACACAGTTTCAGTTCAATTTCATATTAAAGGCATGCATGAAAAAGTTGGATTTACATAAATTTAAGTTTACATCTCACTCTTTCAGGATCGGGGCAGCTACTGAGGCTGCTAGGATGGGATTGGATGATTCAGATATCAAACGGTTGGGTAGATGGAAGTCTCAACATTTCCAGATTTATGTCAGTCCTGATCTTTTTCTTTAATTCCAGGCAATAGAAGATATGATTGGATCCTCGGCCATTATTTTGTATACTGGGCCAATAAAAGAGTCAAGAAGCGCTGCTATTTGTCCAATTTGTCTCTGGATCCAGAAAAATGACAAATATTATGGAAAGGAATTAGAGGTCTACAATGGGCTAATTATTTTTTCTATCTTTCCAGGTTGATTGTGTTATGGCCAGCCCCTGATGTGTTAATTGTGCACCTAGGGGGAAATTATGTCAGTAAAATAAGAACGCTGGATCTTATGTTTATGATGAGACGTGATTTACATAGATTCAAGTTAGCATTCCCGAATACCAGAATTATATGTTTATAGTTAGTTCCTCTGCTAATTTGGCTTCAAGAAGCCCAGTTAAAGGGGTTGTAAAGGTAAATGTTTTTTCACCTTAATGCATCCTATGCATTAAGGTGAAAAAACATCCAACAGTACTGCCCCCCCCCCGAACCCCGGTTTTACTTACCTGACCCCTCAAAAGTCCTGCGCTCGTCCCCGTCATCCTCCTCGGTACTTATGCCTGGCTGTTGATTGGCTACACTGGATGGATTGATAGCAGCGCAGCCATTGGCTGGCGCTGCTGTCAATCACATCCAATGACGCGGCAGAGTGATACAGTCGGTGGCTATGGCAGGAGCGTGCCCACAAGAGCTTTCCACCCTGCGAGCTCGCTCGGATGAAGGTGGAAATCTCTTGTGGGGGAAGCCGACACAGCCGCCGAGGGACTCCAGAAGACGTGGATCGGGGCCACTGTGTGCAAAACGAGCCGCACAGTGGAGGTAGGTATAACATGTTTGTTATTTAGGAAAAAAAATTACTTTAGTGTTCCTTTAAGAAATTTTGAGAAGATTATAAAGCATTTAAAAAAAATATATGGAAAAATGTATGCCATGCATTGGAGGTTTTTCATATAGACATATGGAGTTAGAGGGTGGCTTCACCGGATTATATAGATCAGATGGTGTTCATCTGTCAGAAATAGGATTAGACATCTTTAATGTAGGATTGCAGAACTGCATTGAATTGGTTGTGGTTGTGGGGTAGGCCGGGCTTGATATTTCAAACCCGGCGTGTGGGGACTTTGGTTTTAAAATATTCTGTATGCTCGAGTCCTTTAAGACTGAGCTGTTTTATTTATTTATTTATTTATTTATTAAAATTCTTAAAAGTACAAAAAAGTACAAAACGCAGTCAGTTACCCGTAGGCCTCGATGCGCCGAGAACAACAATACAGCAACAACCAAAAAAAACACACACAGGCAGCGGAACAGATCAAATTTAAAATAGTAGCAGATCAAAGAACTATAAAACCTATGTAATTCCATAGGCTAGACTGAAAAGCTCAGTTTTTAAAAGCTTCCTGAACTTAAAAAGATCATTCTCAAGCCTTAATTTTAGAGGCAGGGAGTTCCAAAACTGTGCTCCCTGGACCGCACTCGTCCTCCCTCCGCATTTTTTCTTACGAAATTTAGGAATCACCAAAGTTTCCAAATTAGCCGACCTTAAGGTACGGTTGGGCACATACTTGGTGAATTTTTCCTGCAGGTACACTGGCCCCTTGCCATGGGTAGCCCTGTGCACCATGCATCCAGTCTTAAACAGAACCCGTTCCTTCACGGGTAGCCAATGCAGGGCTCTCAGCGATGGCGTGATGTGGTCACGACGACCAACACCCGTGAGTAGCCTCGCAGCGGCATTCTGAATAAGCTGTAGTTTGTGCATGATGTTATTAGGTAAACCCAGGTACAAAGCATTACAATAATCTAATCGACTTCCAATAATGGCATTGACCATTTTAAGTTTATTGTTGAAATTTATGGAATTTATGAAACAATAAAATGATCAGAATATTGTTATTATTATTTATTGATCTGAATACACCAATAAACGTGCTGCAGCCAATTTTTGCCAACAAGTGGTTTGTGTTTTATTTAAATAGGTACTATAAGTTTGGTATTTGGGAAGGGTAGGTACGGCCTGCATTCCAATGGACTAGGAAGGCTTAAGGCTTTGAGCCTGATCGTATGGGCATGCGGTCGCCCCTCCCTTTATAAATAAATAGGATAGATTTAAATAATAAGATACAGATAGAAAGTTATGCACATGTTAATGTATTAGGGACAGGGTCCCTTTAAGAGGATTTCAAATAGGAATGGGGGCGGGATTAAGGTTAACAGGCTGATTGGGAATTTCCCAGATAGTCATGTGACCCCTTTGCAATGTTCTGGAAAGGGGCTTATTATATATAGGACCCTTCTCACAGGTATTCCCTCCAGTGCCCACCTAGTCAGTGTAGATGCAACAATCTCCCCACCCCCTCCCTAGTCGCTAAGCACGTTATGTGGTCTGTCACCCTGCATAAGTGTAGGGGGGGACTTGGGTTTTAAAATATTCTGTATGCTCGAGTCCTTTAAGACTGAGCTGTTTTAAGTTTATTATTGAAATTGATGGATTTTATGAATTAATATAATTTCCACACTATTGTTATTATTATTTATTACTAAATACACCAATAAACGTGCTGCGGTCAATCTTTGCCAACAAGTGGTTTGTGTTTTATTTAAATAGCTACTATAAGTTTGGTATTCTGGAAGAGTAGGTGTGGCCTGCATTCCCATGCACAGCAAACATGTTGGAGCATGCTTTACAAGTCCAAACAAATGGATAAAAATGGCTGAACATTCCCACTGGGCATTTTTGGGCAAACAGGAAACGTGTGCAGCAAGCAGTAAGGGACACTAAAGTGTACAGCTAAAAAGGGGTCTAAACATGCAGAAATGAGCCATGTAATACAGAACAAACATGTGCCACAAGCAAGGTATGTACCTAGGGTTGCCACCTGTTCGTTTTTGACCCGGACAGTACGGGATTTGAATCCAGTGTCTGCTTTTGAGTTCATCTCAAAACCGGACAAATCATTAAAACTAGATTGCCGCTTTTTCCATTGCTGCCTAATAAGTAGAGGATTTAGTGCCCCCAGTGGAGAGCGACGGCAGTGCTGTGTGTGTCTCTGAAAGCACAGTGAAGCCTCGTACACACGACCAAGGAACTCAAAGGGCGAAACACATTGTTTTCCTCATCGAGTTCCTTGTTAGGCTGTCGAGGAACTCGACAAGGCAAGTTTCTCCATTCCCGTTGAGGAAATAGAGAACTTGCTCTCTTTTTGGCTCAATCGACAGTTTCCTCAACAAAAATGTACACACAACAGGTTTCCTCTGCAAAAAAAATATCTCCCAGCAAGTTTCTTGCTGGTTTTTGCCGAGAAACACGGTCGTGTGTATGAGGCCTGAGTGTGATCTCCGGCTCGCTCAGGTTACTCTCTTCTTTTTAGTAACACAGACATTGGTGCTGGCTCAGCTCTGGAGGTAGGGAAGAGATCAGATGATTGTGTAGCTCCGTGTGTCTGAGTCGGACTGTGTGTAGTGTGCTTGGGGTGGGGAAGGGGCTCTTCATTATTCAATGCTCTCCAGGTGTCAGGAGTAGCACAGACATGTGTCCTGCTGGGGGGGGGGGGTCTCTGGGCTGTCCTCTGCTGTCGCTGTTCAGGTCTCCTCTGCCCACACTTCCCCTGATTTGTCCTTAGTATAGTCTGAGCTGTGAGCTGTCATATGGTGGACTGTATGAGGTCAGATCTCTGCATGGATAATTCTGTAAAGTTTACTCATCTTCTGCGTTTTATTGCAAGTTCTCCATAGTTCACAAGTCATATGACAGCTATGTGTGGTAGTGCCGGTGTATTTCTGCAGTCAGCCACTACATGCAGCACAAGCACGCTTACAACACACTGTATCGCATCTGTGTAAATCCTGACAGTACTGTGTGAGGCTTCACATAGTACTCATACCTAAGCATTGTACTGTATCGCACAATATTCACACCCGTACATTGTTCTGCATCATACAATATTCACATCCATACATTCTACCGCAATGCTATACACTATGCCACATTGCACTATATTGAACATTACATACTCACACCAAAGTCTCCATTGTCTTAACAGTAGCTGGTTGCTAAGCAGTCCCTGACTATTTTAACCACTTCAATAACAGGCACTTTCACCCCCTTACTGCCCAGGACAATTTTCCCTCAAATAGAGCTTTCTTTTGGTGGTATTTGATTACCTCTGGGGGTTTTATTTTTTGCTAAACTAAAAAAGGCCGAAATTTTTGAAAAAAATATGTTTTTCATAATTTTGGTTATAAAATGTTGTTTTCTCCTTCACTGATGAGTTGGCATTGATGAGCACTGACAGGCGGTACTGATGGCCACTGATTGGCACTCTGGTGGGCACTGATGGGGCACTGCTGGCAGCTGTGGTGTCACATGTGAGGGGGCTGTGCTGATAATCAATGTGCTGATTATCAGCACAGACTCCACCCCCTGACAGGGAAAGTCGCCGATCGGCTCTCCCTGTCAGCGCAAACCGAGAAATGCCATTTACCAACACTGGTACTGGTTTCTGGTTCACACAATGATCAGCTGTGATTGGTCACAACTGATCACTTGGTAAGAAGCCTCTGTCAAAGGCTCCTTGCCCCGATTGAAGATGCGGCATGTCAGACTGACACGCCGCACTGCGTGCCGCCATGTTCTCTTGCTGGACGTCATATGATACCCAATTAGGATAACAGAACCACCGCCCGACCGTCATTCTGCTATGCCGGGCAGGAAGTGGTTAACTAAGGTCGGCTTGGAAAAATTGTTAGCTCTCTGATTATTTTCAATGTACACAAAATCATATGTACTAGAAGAGTTCTTTTTTTTTTTTTTGTATGATTAATGCTGAAGTTTATACATGCCTTTGAGAAACTTACTTGCGGCACAGCAAAGAAAGATTATTTTATGGGCACAAGAACGCTTTTGTTTTCTTTAACAATACCCCGTCCACTGTTAACACAATTTGGCCACACCCACTCTTCTCTGTGGCCCGCTGTATGTGCCACATTACAACTCTCCTTGGGGCACCCAAAGGTACCCTGTGCACCCTGTGCAGAACAGATTTCCCCTACTGACCTGGCTCCACCTCCTTCCCCCCCACAGCACTTCTGGCTTCCCTCCTCTCCCACCCGCTGTTACTGTGGATGTTTTAGGATGAGTGGGGGAATGGGGCCAGTAAATATGCCATTTTCCGGCCCCTTCCCTTTCTGAATGAACATCGTGAGTGATCGGTAGAGTGTGTTTGAGCTTTGGGGTGCACACCCTAATGCCAAAGGCTCTCGCACACCTATGATGGAAACCCTATATGTACCAGAAATGAGGCAGAAAATACAGGTATATAAACATATGCCACAAGCCAAACATGAAAGTGCATTAACTGCTAAGACAAATGAGGCAGTTGAAAGGCTTACCATGTTCTCCACAGGATCCAGAATGTTTGGTTTCTCTTCTGCTGAGCTCTCCTCTGCCATCGCTTACTTCTGCCATGGCCATGAGAAGTGTGCATCGGAAAAGAAGCGCCGCCCACTGGATATGACGACACCTGTGTTTGATTACTGCACTGTTTCATGTGTTAAATATCACAAAACATGGCTAAATACGGCATGCAGTATTTAACCACTTCCATACAGGGCATTTTCACCCCCTTCCTGCCCAGACCAATTTTTAGTTTTCAGCGCTGTTGCAATTTGAATGACATTTGCGCGGTCATGCAACACTGTACCCAAATAAAATCTTTATGTTTTTCCCCCCACAAAGAGAGCTTTCGTTTGGTGGTATTTGATCATCTCTGCGGTTTTTATTTTTTGCGCTATAAACAAAAGAAGAGCAACAATTTTGAAAAAACACCCTGGCCCAGATTCAGGTAGAATGGAGCAATATTTGCGTGGGCAAAGAGCAAAGATTTTTCTCTGCGCCCACGCAAATATTTTGATTTGCCCAGCGATTCACGGAGCAGTAGCTCCGTAAATTGCGCGGGCGATATGCTAAACAGCCGGGCGTAAGGCTTCCTAATGTAAATGATCCCGCCGGGGGCGGGAATCATTTAAATTAGGCGCGCTCCCGCGCCGAGCGAACAGCGCATGCTCCGTCGGGAAACTTTCCCGACGTGCATTGCGGCAAATGACGTCGCAAGGACGTCATTTGCTTCTAAGTGAACGTGAATGGCGTCCAGCGCCATTCACGAATCACTTACGTAAACAACGTGAAATTCAAATTTCACGAGCGGGAAGCGCAGCTATACTTTAGCATAGGTTGCCCCTGCTATAGCAGGAGCAACCTTGCGCTAAAGTCGCCGTACGGAAACTCCGTACCTTGCGTGCGCAGGGCCCGCGCAACTTTTGTGAATCGGTGGTAGTATGCAATTTGCATACTATACGCCGATCACAATGGCCGCGCCCCCTAGCGGCCAACGCAAGAATGCAGCCTGGGATGTGAAGGCATAAGGAGGCTTATGTCTGTCAGATCCTAGGCTGCATTCGGTGTAACGAGGTTCCTGAATCAGGAGCACTCGTTACACCGGAGCAAGTAAGCACTTGCGCCGCACAACCTATGGTTGCGCGGGCGCAAGTGCTTCTTGAATCTGGGCCCATATTTTTTACTTTTTGATTGAATAAATATAAAAAAAAATAAAAACATTTTTTTTCCTCAGTTTAGACCGATACGTATTCTTCTACATATTTTTGGTAAAAAAAAAACGCAATAAGCATATATTGATTGGTTTGCGCAAAAGTTATAGCGTCTACAAAATAGGGGATAGATTTATGGCATTTTTATTTATTATTTTTCTTTTTACTAGTAATGGCAACGATTTTTATTGTGACTGTGACATTGCGACGAACATATCGGAAACTTTTGACACATTTTTGGGACCATTCACCTTTATACAGTAATTAGTGCTATAAAACTGCACTGATTACTGTGTAAATGTGACTGGCAGGGAAGGGGTTAACACTAGGGGGCGCTTAAGGGGTTAATATGTTCCCTGGGAGTGATTCTAACTGTAGGGGCAGGGGGACTCACAAGGGGAGGAGACCGATCTGTGTTCCTCTGTACTGGGAACACACATCGGTCTCCTCACCTCTGACAGGAGGTGGATCTGTGTGTTTACACACACAGATCCACACTCCTGCCGTGATTTCTGGCAATCGTGGGTGCCCGGCGGACATCGCGGCCACCGGGCACGCGCAGCGGGTCGCGATCCCCCTAGCGGCCGCGATGCAAAGGACATCATATGACGTCCACTCTGAGGGAGAGACAGTTCCTGCCGACATATTACTATGGCTCGGTAGGGAACTGTTTAAGGAGAACTTTTGGTGACTGCCAGAAAAACTTCCAAAAAACGCAGTATTTTACTGCATTTCTTAAAGAGATAGCCCAGTGCCTCTTTAGCTTATTGCTAAAACGTGCTCACAGTGAATGAAAGTTTGACCTAGAAAATTCTGTGTCAAAATGATGCATAGAAAAAGGCTATAAATGCAAAATATATGTCAAAATGTATAATAAAACAAGATGAAATTATATTGAGGAAAGTTACTTTTGCAAATTTTCTCTGTTGAAAATAATGCATTACTGTACACCAGGTTAGAGTGACATAAAATTATGAGAGAACCTGAGGAATGTCCTTTGGAAAGGTAAAATCCAGCCACAAAATATAGAAAGCAGCATATAGGTATTGGAAACTGAATTGTTATTTCCCATGAAACAATGATGAAGTATGAATGACATGGTCCAAAAATAGCCTTCATAAATTAAATCTGGATGTGTCTTCAACATATAGGTCCTAAAGTCATTAAATAAGTGTTTATGTCATGTTTTGACTTTCCGTTTATATTGCTAATGCTTTTTTTCTTTTTATGAATTATTTTTAATGCCATTGATGTTTGTTAAGAAAGGAAAAAGGAATATCTGGGGCACAGTTACTTAGCAACAAGTTCAGTGATGTTCTGGAAGCTTCCTGCAAATACTTTGTTGCTCATGTCTTCCCTTGAGGTTTTCTTTCATGTGTTAACAATTTATTCTAGTGTACACTCCATTGTTTTATTTCTATTTTAGACAAAAAAAGATGCCTGTTGATTTACACTTCACAGGCAGTATTATTACATTTACATTAAAGGCACTTATTAAAATGTTCTGCAATGCATATTTTTTGGGGTTTTTTATTTTTTATTTTTTTTAATGGGTATGAACACATGGCATACAAAAATACAAATTAATAATCAGAATGCATTTCAAGTACATAAATCCGGATACATGTTGTATGTAGATTATGCAATAACTAATCAGTGTTCCACCATTGTGTATTATTGACTGAATGCCGTCACTGTGTGTACAAATAACTCATGTCATGACCTGACCTATTAGTATGTAAGGGCTGTAATGCTCCAGAAACGATATACTGGAGTATTTATTTTCTGGTAATAAATTACAGGGAATTAATTAAATTCCTTTACAAATGTTTTTACAAAAATATTTTTACATGAAAACATATCTAAATTTGTCAAATCTAAAATGGCAGCGTTTTACTGCTTTAATCCAACCATAACTTGATAAGATGAAATGCAGCAAAATATAAATAAAAATAAAATACAAATGGATAAATAATATATATATATATATATATATATATATATATATATATATATATATATATATATATATATATATATATATATATATATATATATATATATATATATATATAGCCCTTGAAAAAACCAGTGCAATCCTCTTTCAGTACCCGTGGCTAGTTTCTCTATTCTTCTGAACGGTGTTAGAAAATTTCCCTTTTATCAAGCTGATACTAACCCCTGGATTGAATAAAAAATTAGACAGCATTAATGCAGTTTTAAGCAGCTGCTAACACTTTGGAACTCTGATAATTCAGCACAAAATGGATTTTTCTGTCATCTGCATTTGTTCTGATTTGCATACCCCTGACATTTGTGTATGAATATTACTTTTCTGTAATCTGAAATATTCTTGGCCTATTCTCTAAATTGTGGTTTGCTTTAAACAGGAAAATACAAAGGAGACTAAAGGGCAAAGTACTGTAGAAGAGTCTCTTTAAACCCCACACCCGGACCCTACTACACTATACTTCCCCACGCTGCCATGCATCTCTGTTGTTCTGTGTAATGGGGTGATACTGCGCTGGTCTATAAAGGTGTGGAATTGATATTGATGTACATGTTAAAACAATGCCACAATGTATTGAAATCGGAATATATAGTAGGTGCTGCTGCAGCAAAAAAATGTCAGATAAAACATCAACAGAATATAAATAAAAATTAAGCTGCGCTGCGCGAACAGTGGATCAAATAAGGTGATCAGTATGCCAACATAGATTATATTACATGTAATGCTGGTAAGTACGTGACAACCATGCAAATAGTGATGATCAAAAGTTCATATGAAAGAAAACTTGAGTAAAGTGACATGTGCATGCATGAACCTCAGTGCAAAACACATGTAATAAATCCCAAATAAAAGTTCATAAAATGTTCAATCTCCGTGCAAATTCAAATGCAAGTCGCAGGAAAGTGCTGAAAATATCCCAGGAAACCGTATCTGTATAGCAGAATACATGAAAGCCTCCACCTCCTATCTCTAATCTGCTTACCGAATTGAGTGGATCCCTAATGAAAGAGATCATGCACATTTGGCTCATCAGCCCTGTTGATTCTCAGTCAATCCAGCAAAAAGATCTCCACCTCAGTATTCACTAGATATGTGCATTCCCGTTCGTACGAATGTTATTTTCGTACCCGCAGAATAATGTGTACATACGAAATAATTAAAGCACCAAAATACGAAAACGACGGGATTACGAATGAGCCGCATAACGAACAACCGCAAATACGAACGAACGATCCGACGAAAATACGACAAAACGAAAACAGCAAAAGAACGAAAATTATATTTTGTTTGAATCCTTGTTCTGTTCGTATTTTGATTTTCAGTCGTATGTTCATTGTTCATATGACATCTAACAAAAGATTTTCATTCTGTATTTTGTTTGAATCCTTTTTCTGTTTGTATGTTCATATGACATCTATAACAAAAGATTTGTATTCTGTATTCTGAATTCCTTTTTTCTGTTCGTAATTTGGTTTCAAAATACAGAATGCAAATCTTTTGTTATAAGATGTAATTTTCGTTTTTTTTGAATGGGCAGTGAGTGTAGTTAGTGAAGCAGCTTCTCTTTTGTGCTGAGTACAGTAGTACAGTAAAGCCAAATAAACTTTTCTGTGGATTTTCATCTGAAGGGAGATCAGTTGGCCAGACTTTTGAACCTGGAACCCAAAAATGGTTTTCTGATGGAGTTTAAAAACGAACGAACGTTCGGTAAAACAATAGTTTTTATGTTTGTTGTTAAAAAAGTCTGACCAAGTGTATGGGGCTTAACAATAGTTAATATGGATGAGCCGCGTGTTGAAAGTGCCGCGAATCCCGCAATATATTTACGAAAGTACAAAACAACGAAAATTCACGAAAATTATTGTCTAACAAGTAACGAACATGAATTAAACAGAATAACGAACCATCCCGCATGTACGAAAATAAAACGGTAACCAAAATACGAAACGATCGGAATACGAAAAAATCGCGTCGTACGAAAAACGAACGGGAACGAACAGGAAAACGGGCGTCTTACGAAAAACGAACGGAAACGAACCTACGTAACGATACGAAACGGAACAAAAAAAAAACGAAACAGGTCACCACATGGATAATGATCCAGAAAGGGAAAAAACCAACATAAAGCAGTATTGCAGATAAAAGGTGATTTATTAAAACGTCAGTTGCACTCACATTTTAGCAGAAAACAATGGGCGTTTGTTGTTATATTTAGCCGGCCGGCTCTCTCGTACCGCTCGTCCTTCCGGATGGCAGTGAAGGTACACAAATGGTGATGTCAGCACGCTGCTCCTTCCTACACCGTTTCGTCCAATAGCAGACTTCCTCCAGGGGCACTTGTGCCAGAACTGCTGCATAATGTTGGGTAGAATATGACTTCCACCTAGGAAAAAATGCTTGCGCCTGATTACTGTCATGTGAATAAGCTTTAAGCCTAGGTTCACACTGCTGCGAATTCAAAATCGCGGTAAAATGCGATTTCGCGGCTGCGATTTTGCCGCGATTTCGGCCGCAATTTATTGTAAATCGCGGCCCGAAATCGCAAAAAGTAGTACAGGAACTACTTTTTGAAATCGCAGATGCGGCGTCGCACTGATTAGGACAGTGCCATTGCCGACAATTGCCGCCGATTTGAGATGCGATTTGAATCGCATCTCAAATCGTTCCAAATCGTACCCAGTGTGAACCAGGGCTAAAGCTGAAATCCAGATATGATTATCTATGCATTATACATTGGCCCATGGATCAATGAAAGTATGCATATCTGACAATCACTGTAAAGGTCGGTGCTACTACAATGATCACCGTGATCTTTCAGGGCCTGTGCCAAGTGGTTGTTTAAGGCCTCGTACACACGATAGGTTAACCAGAGGACAACGGTCTAAAGGATCGTTTTCATCGGTCCAAACCGATCGTGTGTAGGCCCCATAGGTTATTTAACCTTAGGTTAAAAAAATGGCAACTTGCTTTAAAATTTAACCTATGGATTGCTAACCGATAGGTCAAAACCGATCGTTGGCACAACCATCGGTTAAAAATCCACGCATGCTCAGAATCAAGTCGACGCATGCTTGGAAGCATTGAACTTCATTTTTTTCAGCACGTCGTTGTGTTTTACGTCACCGCGTTCTGACACAATTGTTTTTTTAACTGATGGTGTGTACGCACGACGGACCACCAGTCAGCTTCATAGGTTAACCTAGGACAATGGTCCTTCAGACCGCTGTCCTCTGGTTAACCTATTGTGTGTATGAGGCCTCACTGTACACTGACCATAGGGGGGTTGCTAACTCAGCACTGCTTGTTTTCACCGAATGCCTTGTTATTATTTTTTTTCAGTAAATTCAAGGCGTTCTCTGATTGGACTAGATGGAGAGGATGGGTAGTGATATTGTGATCTCCATCTCTACTAATCAAACAATGCCTTGCATTCATTCAAAAATATATACATTTTGTAAATAGAGGCAGTTCCAACTGAGCACAGGACTTGGAAGATTGCGACAATCAAGCAGTCATGCTTATTTGTAGACATGTGCAGAACGGAAAAAATTTTTGGTTTCATTTCAGATAGATTTGTTATGTTACTAATTTTGTTTCATTTATTCGTTTTGAAATTCATTTAGTTTAGTTTTGTTTCATTTAGTTTTGTTTATTAATTTAATGATTAATGATCAACCTATTTGAATTCTGTGTGAAAACTAGCTGGTTGTCAACCACTCCATTACTGGGCACTTAAACCCCCTTCCTGCCCAGACCAATTTTCAGCTTTTCAGCTTAATATTTTTTACTTTTTGTTATAATAATATCCCAATAAAAAAAAAAAATTCCTCGGTTTAGGCCGATACATATTCTTTTACATATTTTTGTTAAAAAAAATCGCAATAAGCGTATATTGATTGGTTTGCGCAAAAGTTATAGTGCCTACAAAATACAAAATAGGGGATAGATTTATGAATTTTGTTTTATTTTTTACTAGTAATGGCGGCGATCTGCGTTTTTTTTTGTCAGGCCTGCGATATTGCGGCAGACATATCAGACACTTTTGACACTATTTTGGGACCATTCACATTTAAACAGCGATCAGTGCTATAAAAATACATTGATTACTGTATAAATGTGACTGGCGGGAAGGGGTTAACACTAGGGGGTGAGGAAGGGGTTAAATGTATTCCCTGGGTGTGATTCTTACTGTGTGTGGAGGGGACTGACTGGAGGAGGTGACCGATGCTGTGTCCCTATGTACAAGGGACACAGCATCGGTCTCCTCTCTCCCTGACAGGACATGGAGCTCTGTGTTTACACACAGAGCTCCACGTCCCTGCTGTCACTGCCGATCGCGGGTACCTGGCGGACATCGCGGCCGCCAGGCACGTGCATCGGAATCTCAGCGATGCGTCGGGCGCAGTTTTTCCCCGCTGCGTGCGCAGAGAATGCAAATAAAAGGACGTCCAGGGACGTCCACCCGGCAGTTGAGGGCCGCGCTGTGGATGTCTTTCGTCTACAGCATGGGTCTCAAGTGGTTAAGAAGCAGGCCAGGAAGCCAGTCGCTGTGTCCTTAACAACCATTAATCATCATCTGTCAGCGAGTCTCCCCACTGAAAGCTGAAATGTAAACAAAAGAATGCCGGCAATAAAAAATTCACCAAAACAAAAAGTGTGGGGTCCCCCCTAATCCATACCAGGACCTTTGGGTCTGGTATAGATTTTAAGGGTAACCCCATGGCAAAATGAAAAAAAAAAACAGAGTAGGGCCCCCCCTCAAAATCCATTCCAGATCCTTATCTGAGCATGCAGCCCAGCAGGTCAGAAAAGGTGGGACAGGTGAGCGCCCCCCCTTTCTGAACCATACCAAAAATGTCCCTCTGTGTATATTCATTGTCAATCACAATGCCCACTGCAACGCTGGACCCTAAAAAAATAAGAACATTTCCTGACCTGCCAAGGTACATGCTCATATAAGGGTCTGGTATGGATTTTAGGGGGCACTGTTTTTTTTTGCCATGGGGTTCCCCTTAAAATCCATACCAGACCCGAATGGCATGGTATGGAGTGAGGGGGGGACCCCACGCTGTTTTTGTTTTTGCATTCTTTTGCTTACATTTCAGCTGTCAGTGAGTCATCAGTTTTTAAGGACACATGGTGCCTGGCTTCCCGGGCCCACTCCTTAACAACTAGCTATTCTTCACACATAATTTGAATCGGTGGATCATTTTTCATATTTAACAAAATTTGGTACTATTCAGTTTGGAGATTCAGATACGTCAACATTTATATTCGAACCAAAGCAAATTGCACGTGTGTACTTATTTGTAACTCAACCCCCCCTTTTTCGTTTTTGCAACCTTGCTGTTTTGCAATTTTGCTCCCATTGTCAACCCACATCTAGTATAAGCCCCCCTCAACACCGCCTTACCCTACACTTGTGAGCCCTGCCCATAGGTATGCGCAGCCTGTTGCATTAGGGTGTGCACCTGAAAGCTCAAAAACACGGTACCGATCTCTCACTGTGTTCATTCAGAAAGGGAAGGGGCCGATAAATGACATTACCCCTTCCCCCACTCATCCTGAATTATCATCTATGTATGCCCACTGCAGTAGCCAATGGGAGAGGAAGGATGCCAGCCATGCTGTGGGAGGGGGCACTGGGCAGCAGTGGGAATCTGCACCACAGGGAGTGATTAGGGTGTGCCTGGGCACACCTGGCACACCCTGTGCGCACGCCTATGGCCCTGCCATTTCTTCCCAAGCCATCTCACCAACCAATTATAGAGCCTGAGAGATAACTAATAATAGACTGCTTACAACAAGCTTGATTATATTAGGAGTATGTACCAAAACTGGGTCATTTTAAAAAGCCTGACCTGACACAAACACTTAATTTATTAAATGATTAATTAAAACACTCATTTTAATAATTCATTTTTATAGATATCACTTTCCCAGACGATCACAGCCTAGCGTATATGACCCGTTTGTTATAAAGGTACAAGTAAACAAACATGAGTTGTTGTGTTTTATATTGTGAATAAAGATGCTGAAAAATCTTATGTCTCCTATGGTCACCTATTATCTATTGGGAACCTCAGGAGAATTGTTCAGGGGGAAAAAACATTGAATAAGTTTGCAAGTTACCTTGCCCACCTCTTCCCATCTTTACGTCTAACCCCATGTAAAGATTATGATCACGCGTGAGGTGACATTCATTTAGAAAATCCCCAAGAGGATCACAAACTTTATAATATTTACTTTTACTGCAGTAAGAGCCGGTTCACACTGCGGGGGCACGACTTTGGGGGCGACTCTGCAAGTCGTCCTGAAGACGACTTCAGAGGCAATTAGCAAAATTACTTCTGTATAGAAGTCAATGCAAATCGCCCCCCGAGTCGCCCCCAAAGTCGTACAAGAACCTTTTTCTAAGTCAGAGCGACTTGCGTCGCTCCTATTAGAACGGTTCTATTGCATAGAATGGGACGCGACTCATCAGGCGGCTGAGCCGCCTGACGAGTCGCCCCAGTGTGAACCGGCTCTAAGGAGAATGTTTTTGTTTTTTTCACAAAAAATGCATTTTATGTTGTTATCTCTATCCTTTAAAATGCGGTTAGTACATAAGCTATTCTTATCAATAGTGTATGTCTGATTTAGATTATCACAGACTTGTGTCACCAACTTACTTGAAATCAGGGAGATTATAGGTAAGGCATAAATACAGTTTGTTAAAAGAACATCATGATACAATCTCCTTGTCTTCTTTAGTAAATGGAAACAGCGTGTTCTTTCTTCAGGCTAAAGACATTTTCCTGTCAAAGTGGTAGCTTGGAGAGCAGTTTACAATTAATCAAATATCTAAGACAACATCTGGCTTTGATTTATGGGCATGTCCAGAAACATCTCTAGGTGACTATTAAACTATACTGATGACTTCAATAAAGGGATCAAATCAATGACTGAGAACTTTATGCCAGTTTTTTCCTGTTAACACAGAAACAGAAATATTGCCTGAAAAATATAGAGAGCAAAAGAGTTATTAGAGCTAGACCTTTGCGTTACTCCTAATTTCTAACTGATACTTCCAGCAGTATACTGTATCATTAATTAGAATAAAATCTTACAAATATGGCATTTAAGTGTACCTCTTCAGAAAAATAAAAACTCCTGCAATGATACATCTTGAATAAAAGCTGCATTATTAGGTATAGTCAGTGCCGGACTTACCATTGAGCTTGACTGGGCTCGAGCCCATGGGCCCTGCCCAATAGGGGGCCCCAGGGGTAGGAAGCAGGAAGAGCCATGGAGTTGTAGATGAAGAGGAAAGAAGTCCGTCTGGCGGTGGAACACCCCCCACCGCTCAACAACTACGATCGCCCCCCCCCCCAGCTCAACAACCAACAACTATGATCTGTTGTCGCTCCCAACAACTTCGATCGCGGTCGTTCCCCCCGCTCAACAACTTAGATCGCCCCCCCCCCGCTCAACACTCAACAACTTGGACCCCCCTCCTTTCTCGGCTCCAGGGGGCCCCTTCCATCAACCCTCAAGGCAAGGGGCCTCCACCACCCTAAGTCCTGCCCTGGGTATAGTCACTGTTAACCATATTCCCATCAACAGACAGAAATCCTTTGTGTTTATGAGTGTAGCACCCTCTAGTAGTGTGATAGAGAGGTTAGGTAGATTTGAGCAGGCCTGGCTGGTAGCAAACTCACACTGGGAGGAAGTGGATGTTTTCTTCATTTTTTAGCTTTTGAGTCACTGTAAACAATGTTTTCTTGGACATTCTTATTTCTTTATGAACTCATTTAATTTGCACTTTATGTTTTTGTGGTGCTATACATTTTGGGCCAGATTCAGGTAGAACTTACGCCGACGTATCTGTTGATACGCCGCGTGAGTTCTATGATGCGCCGTCGTATCTATGCGCCGTATTCAGGAAACAAGATACGCCTCAATTTTGGCTTAATACGACGGACGTAAGTCTCCTACGCCGTCGTATCTTGGGTGCATATTTACGCTGGCCGCTAGGGGCGCTTCCGTTGATTTACGCGTTGAATATGTAAATTACCTAGATACGCCGATTCACGAACGTACTTGCGCCCGTCGCAGTAAGCTACACCGTTTACGTAAGGCGTACGTCCGGCGTATAGTTATCCCTCATAAAGCAGTATTTTACGTTGTTTAGGTAAGTCGTACGTGAATGTGGCTGGGCGTAAGTTACGTTCACGTCGTAAGCATTTAGCCGTCGTTTCTTAGGGAGTATATGCGACGTGATTCTGAGCATGCGCTCGCATGCGCCATTCGTTCGGCCATTAATTTACAAGGGGTCAAGGTTAATTATAATACAACACACCCACTACCTTCCAAATTTGAATTAGGCGGGCTTACGCCGGCCCATTTACGCTACGCCGCCGTAACTTAGGGAGCAAGTGCTTTGTGAATACTGCTCTTGCCTCTCTGTTACGTCGGCGTAGCGCATTTGAGATGCGCTACGCCCGCTCAAACATACGCGCTGACTGTGAATCTGGCCTTTTGTCTTTTTATATGAATCTTTTTGCGAAACAGGTAGGTGGAGTAGATGCTTTCACCTTTCTTAGTTCTGGTGTAAAATCACTTTTACTGCAAAACATTATTAAGGGAACACAACAACTAGGCTTTGTAGATGACATACTTCACATGAGGACACATATAATGCTCCAAGGTCTTCGTAGACACATTTAGGCTGAGTTACTAAAGTCTAACAGACTATTCATGTTGTAAGGGAAACTGCACATTGCAATGGAAGTTTCCCCAGAGCTTTGTGAATGAGGTGAAGATCTGCTGACATCCATCACCCAATCATGTGCAAGAATTTTTTTTATTTCTTCTGCCATGCATGTGATTGGGCATCATTGGCACCACATTCACTAAGCTCTGGGGAAAAGTTCCCTTGCAAAGTGAACAGCCCATTTGCTTTTAGTAAATCAACCCCAATGTCTCCATACATAAAATAACGTGGTAGAGCAGAGGTGGAATACTCCAAACTGGCAGTGCCCGTTTGAGTTACTCAGGGCAGATACATTTTACAGAGTTCTATTGGGCAGCACAGCACAAGCCTTAGTACCATTTGCAACATAGCAATCCTTATGCAGGCAGTGGCGGGTGGTGCTCAAAATTTTTGGGGGGGCGCAAATGAAAAAAAAAATTGCAGCCTCACTGTGCCATCAATTGTCACCACTGTGCCATGCCATCAAACGCAGCCACTGTGTCATCAATTGTCGCCATTGTGCCATGCCATCAAATGCAGTCACTGTGACATGCCATCAAACGCAGCCACTGTGCCATCAATTCGCACCACTGTGCCATGCCATCAAACGCAGCCACTGTGCCATGCCATCAAATGCAGCCACTGTGTCATCAATTGTCACCACTGTGCCATGCCATCAAACGTAGTCACCGTGCCATGCCATCAAACACAGCCACTGTGCCATCAATTGTCACCACTGTGCCATGCCATCAAACCACTGTGCAGTGCCATCAAACACAGCCACTGTGCCATCAATTGTCACCACTGTGCCATCAATTGTCACCACTGTGCCATACCATCAAACGCAGCCACTGTGCCCATCAATTGTCGCCACTGTGCCAATTGTCACCACTGTGCCCTTTAATTGTCGCCACTGTGCCAATTGATGCCACTGTGCCCTTTAATTGTCGCCACTGTGCCCATTGATGCCACTGTGCCCTTTAATTGTCGCCACTGTGCCCATTGTCGCAACTGTGCCCATTGATGCCACTGTTCCAATTGTCGCCACTGTGCCCTTTAGTTGTCACCACTGTACTCATTGACGCCACTGTGCCCATTGATGTCACTGTGCCCTTTAATTGTCGCCACTGTGCCCATTGTCGCCACTGTGACAATTGTCGCCACTGTGCCCATTGTCGCCGCTGTGCCCTGTAAAATGCCACTTCCCCCCCATCCCCCCGCCCAGCACTTACCTTTCTGGGGGTCAGCCATCCTCCTTCCACGTCCCTCGATGTCTTCTCCTGCCCTCGATGACGCTTCAGCCAATCAGGTTACCGGTAACCAGAAACGGTGAACCTGATTGGCTGAGACGCCTGTCAGTCTTACCCAGGGAACGCACCACTGGTACGTCCCAAGGATAAGCATCGGGAAGCCGACTACAGCCTGAGGGCTGTACACGGAAAGTGAATAACACAGCCAACCAGCTGCCGTTATTCAGGTGGCCGGCGCTCACCATCCGGCCATCTGAATAGTCGGCAATGCATGAATCTATGTATTTCAGTGGCAGTGCGAGAGCCAGAGGGGGCGGCGCTCCGGCGCCCCCTATGGACGAACCGCCACTGTATGCAGGCATACTTGATAACAGATTCTGCCCAGAATATGTTGTACTGCTGTGGCCAAAAGTTTTGGGAATGACAAAATTATTTGTTTTCACAAAGTGTGCTGTCATTTGTATGATGGCAATTGGCATATACTCCAGAATGGTATTAAGGGAGATTAGATGAATTGCAATTAATTGCAAAGCCTCTCTTTGCCATGAAAATTAAAATATTCCCATAAAAAAACATTTCCACTGCATTTGTGAAGAAGGCTTCAGGGCACCCAAGAAAGTCCAGCAAGTGCCAGGACCATCTGTTGATGGTGGCGGGTGGCCCCGCCTCACCAATAAAAGAAATGTCACAGATTCAGCCGCGTCATTCGCCGGGCTGTGTTCGGCGGAGAGAGGAGGCCGGCGATGCTGCGCTCTGGATCCCGAAAGATCTTCTCATCGCTGGACAGGAGAGGAGATCACCCATCGCTGGATACAGACAACGTTGGAGCAGGGAGCCGGGACCGAGTGGATTACCACCGCTGGATTTATTTTTTATTTTTTTATTAATAAAGGACTTTTTTCTACGGTGTGTGTGTGTGTTTTACAACTATTTACACTTCCTTTGTGAAATGGTAGGGGTACAATGTACCCCATTACCAATTCACATAGGGGGGGCCAGGATCTGGGGGTCCCCTTTGTTAAAGGGGTCTTCCAGATTCTGATAAGTCCCCCACCCGCAGACCCCCACAACCACTGGGCAAGGGTTGTGGGGATGAGGCCCTTGTCCCCATCAACATGGGGACATCCTCCCCATGTTGAGGGCATGTGGCCTGGTATGGTTCAGGAGAGGGGGGGCGCACTCTGTCCCCCCTCTTTTCTGCAGCCGGCCAGGTTACCGTGCTCGGATAAGGGGTCTGGTGTGGATTTTTGGGGGAACTCCACGCCATTTTTTTAAACAAATTGGGGTGGAGTTCCCCTTAAAATCCACACCAGACCTGAAGGGTCTGGAATGGCTATTTGGGGGGAACCCCACGTCATTTTTTTTAAAATTGACGGCGGGTTTCCCCTTAATATCCATACCAGACCTGAAGGGCCTGGTAATTGAATTTGGGGGGACCCCCACGCTATTTTTTTTATTTTTATGAATGAATCCTCTCTGAATTGCCAGGAGCCGACAATTCATTATAGCCGCAAGTCCGGTTTTAAATGACTTATTTTCTTTCAGACACGTTGTGCAGGGACAGTTCTAAGTACGGGAGACATGCGCTATTTCACATGCATACTTTACACCCCCCCTAGGTACGAAATTTAAAGGAATATTTCACTTTTATTGTTTCACTTTAAGCATTATTAAATTCACTGCTCCCGAAAAAACGGTAGTTTTTAAAACTTTTTTTGCATTGATACATGTCCCCTGGGGCAGGACCCAGGTCCCCAAACCCTTTTTAGGACAATAACTTGCATATTAGCCTTTAAAATTAGCACTTTAGATGTCAAACGTTCGAGTCCCATAGACTTTAACAGGGTTCTAAAGTTCACACGAACGTTTGGTGTGTTCGCAAGTTCTGGTGCGAACCGAACTCTTTCACTGTGTTACCTCTGCTACACACATTAAAAAAAATTCCGTAAAAAACGTTTCATAACTGGTGCGATAAACCAGTGGCCCCCCAAAACGACAGATTTTGTTATATACCTTCTTCCACATATACTGCGCTTCTCTAGAGACTTTTGTTGTCACAGGGTCATTTTAAAAATGACAGGCAGAGGAAGAGGCAGGCCCTTCTGCAGGGGTGGTAGGGGTAGGGCAGGAGCACCAGGCCGGAGCCAAAGTGGGAAGTGGCACAATGTTCATTTGATTGCGTCAAAGGACGCACCAGACTTGGTTGAGTGGCTCGCCACCAACACCACCACCACCACCACCATATACCCTCCGCTTGAGTCACAGGAATTATTTTCCAATCCATCAGAAGACATTTCAGATGCGCAGCCATTCTTGGCATTGGATCAGGAAGAGGAGGTAGCAACAGCCGGCACACAGCAGTCTGACGACAGTACTAAGATCAGCCCAAGGAGGTTGGTGCCCGCTGTTGCTGCCTACTCCGAGATCTCTACTGTTAGTGATGGGGAAGGTGACGTCGATGATGACGTGTCTACAGACGTCACGTGGGTGCCCACAATAGAGGAAGAGGAGGGGAGTTCAGAGGGAGAGATGGACCAACAGATAGGGAGGAGAAGCAGGCCGAACTTACATTGCACAGGAGGGACAAACCAGACTCCTAATGTATCAGGAGCGAGCCATCAACCATGTACGGTCACATCTGTCGCTCCCAGGACGCCGGCCCATGGCTCCGCAGTGTGGGCTTTTTTTAACATGTCCACTGCAGACAATAGTATTACCATCTGCAGCCTCTGCAGTCAACGCATAAGTTGCGGTAAGCCCAACACTCACCTAGGGACGACCACCTTAAGAAGGCACCTGGCCTCCCATCACCGAGCCCAGTGGGAGCAATGCCATCAGAACCCACAAAGCCACACTCCAGGCTCTCACCGTCCAGCCTCTTCTCCCTCTCCTTCTCCTTCTCCTTTCCCTCTATGCTCACAATTGTCCTACACGCCACCTTCCATCATGCCTTCCTCACGTTTTTCTACAAAAAGGCAGGCTTCCGTGGCCCAAATGTTCGATCATAAAAAAAAGATGATGCTGGATAACCCTCTTGCCCAACGGTAGACCGCTGGCTTGTCGGAACTGATAGCCCGCCAACTACTGCCATATAAGCTGCTGGAGTCGGAGGCCTTTCGAAAATGTGTGGCAATTGGAACACCACAATGGAAGGTCCCAGGAAGGAAATTTTTTTCACAGAAGGGCATCCCAGAGCTATATGGCCATGTTCAGCGGCAAGTGAATGTATCTCTGGCACACAGTGTCGGTGCCAAGATACATCTGACCACAGACACGTGGTCTAGCAAACAAGGTCAGGGAAGGTATATAACTTTCAGTGCCCACTAGGTGAACCTTCTGACCTCCGTCAAGCATGTAACCCGTGGCACCCATGTAGATTTGGTTTTTCCGCCACGGATTACATGCAGGCCTGCCTCTTCTTCTCCTCCTCCTCCTTCTCCATCCTCCCTCTCCTCCTCGGCTGACTCCTCATTTTCCGATGCTATTGTCTCTTCCGCTGCGCCGCCCAAGATCCCCAGAACCTATTCGACATGCAAGGTGAGACGTTGCCATGCTGTGCTGCGTCTGTTGTGCCTGGAAGACAAGAGCCACACTGGTCCTGCACTCCTTTCAGCTTTGCGTTCACAGGCAGATCAGTGGCTAACACCGCTCAATTTCACAGTTGGTAAAGTGGTGTGTGACAACGGTGCCAATCTGCTGAGCGCGCTGAAACAGGGCAAAATTACACATGTGCCATGCATGGCACACGTCCTGAACTTGGTCGTGCAGCGATTCATTGCCAAATACCCTGGGCTCTAGGACGTCTTGCAGCAGGCCAGGAAGATCTCGGCCCATTTCAGAAGATCCTACACAGCCATGGCTCACCTTGCACACAACCTGCCCGTCAGACATCTTATTTGTGACTGCCCGACGTGATGGAACTCAACATTGTATATGCTTGATAGGCTGCTCCAGCAGAAACGTGCAGTTAACGATTACCTGTACGAACTCTGCGGCAGGACAGGTTCTGGGGAGCTTGGTTTTTTTGCACCGCACCAGTGGCTGCTCATTTGCGACTTATGCAGACTTCTGCGGCCATTTGATGAGATCACCAAACTGGTCAGTCGCAGACAGGGCGCCATCAGTGACATCATACCTTACGCCTTCTTTCTGGAGCGTGCATTACCATCATCACAGAGGGCTATCAGAATGCAGCACTTCCAGGCCTTGCTTCGAGAAATGCTGCATTCTGCTTTTGCGTCCGCTGGCAGAGGAATTTCCACTCACAGAGAAACAGTTTCGGGTACCAATCCAACAGCGCCTGCAAGAAGAGGGCGGTTTGAAGATGTCTTGGTCACTAATGATATGAGATCATTCTTTCAACCGACCCATCGACAGCTGTCCTCTGGATCCAGCATCAGGGAACGCCTAGACCGACAGGTGTCCGGCTACATCGGGTTAACGGCCGATGTGGACGCACTGAGAAGTGATGAACCCCTGGACTACTGGGTGGGCAGGCTTGACCTCTGGCCAGAGCTTGCACAATTTGCAATGGAACTGTTGGCTTGCCCCTCAACCAGTGTCCTGTCTGAAAGAACATTCAGCGCAGCAGGGGGGTCGTGACCGATAAGCGCACTCACCTAGCTCACAACAGTGTTGACTACCTCACATTTATAAAAATGAATGAAGCATGGATCTCGGAGGAATTCAACACATGTGACCAGTACACCATGTTTCATTCAAATTCTAGTGAACGCATGTGGGCTAATTTTTAGGCCTGTACTGGCCGACAATTTATTCTGTATCTGGTGAATGCCTAATGTACCACCAGCCACAGAATAAAAAGTTGTTTGCTGTCTGGTGAACGCCTGTGGCCGTGGGCTAATTTTTGGGGCCTGTAATGGCCGACACTTACTTCTGTATCCGTTGAATGCCTAATGTACCACCAGCCACAGAATACAAAGTTGTTTGCTGTCCGGTGAACGCCTGTGAGCTAATTTTTGGGGCCTGTAATGGCCGACACTTACTTCTGTATCCAGTGAATTCCTAATGTACCACCAGCCATAGAATACAAGGTTGTTTGCTGTCAGGTGAACTCCTGTCGGGTAATTTTTGGGGCTTGTAATGGCCGGCACTTACTTATGTATCCGGTTTTTCACTTAATACTTCTGGTAGGTCAGTGTCCATGTTGTGGGACTATTTGTGCGCAGCTAGTAAGTATTTTGTGGCTGCAAATATGATCTGAAGGTTTTTAATATTCGCCTACCATTAAAGTCAATGGGGCCCGCCACGAACTTGCGGATCGCGGACATTGGCGATCGTTCGTGGTTAGCGTTTGCGAACCGTCCCGTCGGATGTTCGTCCATCACTACTTATGTATCCGGTTTTTCACTTAATACCTCTGGTAGGTCAGTGTCCATGTTGTGGGACTATTTTTGCACAGCTAGTAAGTATTTTGTGGCTGCAAATATGACCTGCAAGTTTTTAATATTCGCCTAACATTAAAGTCAATGGGACCCGCCGCGAACTTGCGGTTTGCGAACATTTGCGAAAGTTTACGGGTTAGCGTTCGCGAAATGTCCCGTCGGATGTTCGTCCATCACTACTGCTGAGGATTGGGGTAAAGTAATTTTCTCTGATGAATCCCCTTTCTGATTGTTTGGACATCTGGAGAAGAAAAAGCTAAGCACTACCATCAATCCTGTGTCATGTCAACAGTAAAGCATTCTGAGACCATTCATGTGTGGGGTTGCTTCTCAGCCAAGGGAGTGGGCTCACTCCCAATTTTGCCTAAGAACACAGCCATGAATAAAGAATGGTACAAAAACATCCTCTGAGAGCAACTTCTCACAACCATCCAAGAACAGTTTGGTGACGAACAATGCTATAGATTATGCATCAAGCACTCACACAGCCTCATCTGGGGATTGTAGCATCTCAGATCCCACTGATAATCTCTGTGTCCCTCAAAGAGCCAACATACCAGTCTTTCTAGGTGACAAACTCAATTCGTTCACACTCTTTCTCATGGATTCCTTGCATTCCAAATCTCACTTCCCACAAGCAACCTATACCTTGAGCTTTACCCCTATGTGCCACCAGGCACCACTTGAAACAGATTCCTGTTGAAAAAAGAAACCTTGTTAGGACTCACAAGTCAACTTTCTGGCTATATATATATATATATATATATATATATATATATATATATATATACACAGTAGTGCAACCATGAAAAATACACCACACCTTCACTGACCTGCAGATACAAAAATAAGAGTTTTTGCTCAAATCCAAAAAACGTATATACAGTATAAATGGCGTTAAGGGGTGTTTCATGTGTACAAATACACATCAGGTAACTTTCTGCACACTGTAAAACATATAATATAGCAATGACTT
This sequence comes from Rana temporaria, assembly GCF_905171775.1. Classification (NCBI taxonomy): domain Eukaryota; kingdom Metazoa; phylum Chordata; class Amphibia; order Anura; family Ranidae; genus Rana; species Rana temporaria. The sequence goes on from NC_053489.1 coordinate 533,196,261, forward strand.
CACCATGCATGTTGGGCTAGCCAGCTGTATCAAAATGGCCCCTTGTTATGGCAATGCAGACATCTACTCTATAGACTTGTTATATTAAGAAGTGATGATTTAAAAGGGACATTTATTGCCTGAAAAGGCTATGGAAATTCTTCTGAAAGACGTTATGTCCTTCATTCTTGCCTGGATATCCTCTCATCTGCCAAGTTCACAACCATTTTGCTGGCAGACATGCAAGTAGTGTTATGCTGCACATCCCATTGGTGGCTCTTCTGATTACAGAACATTATGAAAGATGAGCCTAGCTAACAAATCAATGCTAACAGACTGGTAGCGACCTTTGTGTGACCCTGGAGCAGATGCAGGGCTTAATTAAATCCACCCTGGAAAAGCAAATGCATAATTACTCGAAAACTGCCTTATTTTCAATTCCAAAGCCTGACCGAAAGATTGAGATGGTCATATTTTATTTTGATAACTTGTTATAATTAGATCAATTGACACCTAGTCATATACTCAATACTCCAGTACATAAACACAAAACTAGACACATATGTTGGCAATAAAGCAACATGTTCACCATATGCATTTTAATCCATGGCCGATAAAAGTGCAACCATAAAGACTAAAAATATACAGTGCCTTGAAAAAGTATTCATACCCCTTGAAATGTTGTCATGTTACAACCAAAAATGTAAATGTATTTTAAATGTGAACCGAACAGGGGGGGTGTTCGGCTCATCCCTAGTGGGAACCCCATCTCCTTTCTGTTTAGGGACAGTGGAATTCAAGTGGACTTGCCTTTTTTTTTCACTTGATGAGTAGGTTCCTTAATATGTGCTAATCCAATTAATTTGCTTGCGTGTGGTATCCTTGGTGCGAGTGAGGTATGCGCAGCTGCAATCTCCCCTTGTTTTTAGATTGTATGACAAAGTTGTCCTATTTTTAAATCAGTTTGTTTTGCACAATCTATTTGCTACTCTTTGATTAACTTAATTGTTGTAATATTAATTTTTGGAATTAATAAAGTATTTTTGTATTCATCCAAAGTGTTTTGGAATACACACTTGAGAGAACTTTATTCTCTCCTTCTGTTTATGCAATTTGGGTCTACCTCAACTGCGTCCCTTGGGCCCCCTTGTGGACGAAAACTTAATGTACCATTACTCCTCTATATTGTAGATTTAATTGCAGTGCATACAGGCACCTTCTCCTTTTTTTGTATATGCATAGTTGCATTGGTCCAAGCTGGACTAATAAATCAATGTAAAAATATTCATACCTGAATTCCTCTTTAAACATCCCCACCACCTCACCAGATCACATTGCCTTAACTTTGCTGTCATGTGGGAGTCCATCAGGTGTGAGGCCCTGTGCAGAGACAACCACATAGCGCCAATCAGTACAGTGGAGATCGCTGGCGTAAGGGGTGTCTACTATAGGGATTTTCAGCTTCTAAAAGGATCCCACAGGAATGGTATATGCATAATTGCATTGGTCCAAGCTGGACCAATAGACCTATGTACAAATATCCATACCTGAATTCCTCTTTAAACATCCCCACCACCTCACCAGATCACATTGCCTTCACTTTGCTGCCATGTGGGAGTCTATCAGCTTGCAGGCTCTGTGCAGGAACTCCCACATAAAGCCAAATCAGTACAAAATTGATGGCACGATACAGATTTTTAATATGTAATGGTATCCGTGCTTAAATGGACAATCCCGGCTGCTGCCCCCTCTCAGGTTTCCTATACTAGGAACTGGTAGAAAATGAACAAGTGTAAATTAGGGGTGTTGGCGCTGCCTGTTTGATGTGAATTTTAAACAGCAATCTGTGAAAGCAAATATTAGACCTCTGGGGTGATGAATAAAATGTGCATCCCACTGCTATGTGAAGTGTCGAGTCTCACGATGATTGTGAGATGAAAGTAGGTGAAATAATAAGTGGAATGAAAATTATATACAAAATATATAAAAAATATGTGGATAAATAGACTCCGGTCTCCGAAGGACGACCAACCAATTGATCGCCTGTCAAAAAAGCCTATACCAGAATTGGTACCGATGGCCGCTTGTCCAATCAGGTAAGCTTTCGCTACTGAAGGGCGACTTGGTTAAAGGACTAAGTGCTGAAGTGACAGATAGTTGAAATTCCTAAGTAATATAATCCATAGCCACTACAGACTTTACATGCCTCATAGAATAATAAGCATGTTTAAAAAATGGTACTGTATACAGTAAAATGGTACAGTTGGAGGGTATGGTGTAGTTAGAGTGAGGACGACAGCCCCGGAGCCTAACCTGTAAAAGTAAGTTAACTATAGCAGCTCCTATGTTCCATTCTTTAGATGTTAACTTGATGATCATGTTCTTTAACAGTCTTCCCATCCTTCCCCACTTTTATTCTTTCTTAAATTGTTTCCATGAACATTTTTACCATCCTTTCCCACTGTTATTCTTTCTTAAAATGTTTCCAGGAAATTTTTTACCAAGTGTCTAAGTCACAAAAATAAAATGTAAGACTTTCGAAGGAAAATAGAGCAAAGAGATTATAAAGAAATATGAAAAACATAAACTCTGGAGTGATTTCACTTATTTTTCACTTAATAAAATAATAGTAATGACGATGCTAAATATATGATGTGAGTGTAACCAATTTTATCAGTAAGTCACCAGTATGGGGATAAATGCAGATCCCATCCCACTGTCAGGGAATGAGAAAAATGTACAGGACAGCTCAGACACATTAGCAGAAGACAGAGGGTTTGGCTGACTTGGCTCATCTCTTTTGAAATGATTCTCTCTCCCTGAGTATATCTAGTAAAAAACAGTATCATGTTCATATGAGGCTTTCATTTAGATGGATTCTTCTTTAGGAGATAAACCTATTTATACACAGAGCACAAATCATGCACAGAGGCACAAACCAGAAATCATGCTGTGCTCTTGGTTTGCTTTGTAGTGCATGGCAGAACAGGAGCGGACAGGAAAACAGCTGTTGTATATATAGAAGCTCAGGCACAAATAAATAGTTCTCTTGGGGCTCATCTCTTTTAAAGTCCTTGCTTTTTATATCTGTGTATTCTTCATTCACCCTTGAATTTGCATATTTTACCATGTTAAAGTTTTGATGTTTTCTAAGGCTTTAGATACAGTATGTAGCGCCTGGTTACTTTGGAGTACAGGTGCTATTTAAATTTAGAGGGGGATCAGAGTGTAGTTAAACTCTGATCCAAATTGTTATGTTCAAAACAGGGTCTCTGTCTCGGCTTGGCTGTGCTGTGGGCTCATTCTGTTGTGCTGGGGTGTTCTTCCCACCCCTGTGCAGTAGATGGCAGCAGTGGAGTCAGGGTTTAGGTGCTCTTCCCCAGCGGCCAATCGGGAGGGTTGAGCCTCGCTGTGCATGCTGGGGAGGGTATTTGTGGGGCAGACGCCGTTGGTTCTGGGTCTTCTTCGTCCAGTGTGGCACCCACCTTTAGGGTGACCACATCACAGCGCCCCGGCGTTATGGCCTACCTGGCTGGGGCGTGTGTGCCACGCGGTGTTCCTGGTTCCGGGACCATGTTGGTCCAGAACATTTGAGCAGCGACGGGGACCCAGTGATCGACTGGGTTCCCACCTTTGAGGATCCCAAGCGGTATAGCTGTTTGGTGGGGAGTCCATCTGAGGAGTGCCAATGAGAGGCTGGCGATCCAAAAGGATTTCGACAAACCACCGGGGATCAAGTTAGCTGGACACTGAAGAATTCATCACCCGTCAGTCGGTACCTGGGTGACATTAAGAAGGATATCCAGGCCTAATTCGCCTAAGGAGGAATGCCTCCGTAACTGCAGTCAGAGAGGGCCTGTGGCAGAGGTGTTTCCCTGACGTCTATTTCAGGAGGGTCTGTGGCAGAGACTTTTCCTCAAGTTCAAGTTCATTCAGGAGGGTCTGTGGCAAAGACTTTATCCTACTAAGGTTCGAGTGATACTCTGGCTGTCAGGTCAGTGAGAGTGGCCTGTCCGGGTACACTGGACCCACTCTGGCAGGAGTGGTACGGAAAGTGTTACTGTATTTATCGGCGTATAAAACGCACTTTTTCCCCCTTAAAATCAAGGGGAAATCGTGGGTGCGTGTTATATGCCGATCCCCACTGTCTCTGAGGGCAAGAGGAGCGCCGCCGACATAGACTGAGCTGAGCCGAGTGTACTGTGTACTCGGCTAGGCTCGGCTCCGCTCGCAGTCACGCCCTGTCCTGCCTCCTAGCCTTTATGCCCCACCATTGGACCGCTGTTGTGTCCGTCATAGGAGCCAAGCCAAGGGGTGGGACTGGGCAGGACTGCGAGAGGAGCCGAGAGAAACCGAATACACAGGAAATCCGGCTCTGTGTATCTCAGCGGCGCTAAATTTAAAAATACATAATGCTGCAATTTTGGGCAAGGTGCAGATGGACACTTATAAGGCTGCAGATGGACACTTATAAGGCTGCAGATGGACTCTGTGCAAGGCTTCAGATGGATGCTGGACAAGGCTGCAGATGGATGCTGGGCAAGACAGCAGATGGACACTGATAAGGCTGCATTGATGGGAATTTAAAATGTACGTTTTTTTTCCTTAAACTTCCCTCCTAAACATTTTTTTCCTTAAACTTCCCTTCCAAGCTTGGGGTGCGTGTTATACGCCGGCGCGTGTTATACGCCGATAAATACGGTATATATGGGAACAGGAATGTTCCAAATACTACGCCTGAATCTGCTGTTCTCCTTCTTCCTGCAAACTCTATCCCTTTCATCACCAGTTCATTGTTTTTACCCGGCTGGGTAATAAAGAGCACAGCAAAGACACTTGTTGCGGACATTCCTTTACTATTGCTATATGCACTATTCTCCCCTAGGAATTCGGAAGAGCCACAAGGTAAATGTGCCACTCAAAACAACCAGCTGCTCCTCCGGGGGTAGTGTTACAAGTATATAGATTAAAGCAGTGGCGGCTGGTGCTCAAAATTTTTGGGGGGGCGCAAAGGAAAAAAAAATTGCAGTCTCACTGTGCCCAAACGCAGCCACTGTTACATGCCATCAAACGCAGCCACTGTTACATGCCATCAAACGCAGCCACTGTGCCATCAATTTGCACCACTGTGCCATGCCATTAAATGCAGCCACTGTGCCATCAATTTGCACCACTGTGCCATGCCATCAAATGCAGCCACTGTGCCATCAATTCGCACCACTGTGCCATGCCATTAAACGCAGTCACTGTGCCATGCCATCAAATGCAGTCACTGTGCCATCAATTTGCACCACTGTGCCATGCCATTAAACGCAGTCACTGTGCCATCCATTGTCACCACTGTGCCATGCCATTAAACGCAGTCACTGTGCCATCCATTGTCACCACTGTGCCATGCCATTAAACGCAGTCACTGTGCCATACATTGTCACCACTGTGCCATGCCATTAAACGCAGCCACTGTGCCATCCTTTGTCACCACTGTGCCATACATTGTCACCACTGTGCCATGCCATTAAACGCAGCCACTGTGCCATCCATTGTCACCACTGTGCCATGCATTGTCATCACTGTGCCATGCCATTAAACGCAGCCACTGTGCCATACATTGTCACCACTGTGCCATACATTGTCACCACTGTGCCCTTTAATGGTCGCCGCTGTGCCAATTGTCCCCACTGTGCCCTGTAAATTGCTTTCTTCCCCCCCGCCCGGCACTTACCTTTACTGGTTTTAGGCATCTACGTCCCACGATGTCTTCTCCCGCCCTCGATGACTGACAGGCGTCTCAGCCAATCAGGTTACAGGTAGCCAGAACCGGCCAACGTGATTGGCTGAGACGCCTGTCATCTTATTCAAGGGGCGTACAGTCTGTGCGCTCCGAGAATAAGCTTCCGGGACCCGAGGGCTGTATTGGGAAAGCCTATCAGAGCCGCTGGCTTTGATAGACATTTCCCTACAGCCAACCAGCTGGCGTTATTCAGATGGCCGGACATTGAGCGCCGACCATCTGAATAACAGCGGCAGCGGCGAAAATAACATAGATTCGTGCAATGCATGAATCTATGTTATTTGACTCAGTGGCGGTGAGAGTCAGAGGGGGCGGCGCTCCAGCGCCCTCTATGGACGAACCGCCACTGGATTAAAGAGAAACCGGTATACAGTATATTAAAAACTTTGAAATCATAAAACAAATTTAAGGAATTGGAGAAAGAATAATATGCAGCCCAGTACCGGCACATTGAAGTTTTCTTATGTATATATCACCCCCTCTACATTATCTTTGTCATTTAGGGCATGAGTAAAAGTACATTTGTGTTTTTTTTAACATGTGTCACAAACTTCAAATGACCTTGCCAGTATAGAAAGGTACAAAGTAATGGCAGCAAATTCTAAAGAAGTACTTACCTTTTTCGGGTGAGTGACCTATAGAGACTTTGCTCTCTTAAAGAGTTCCACCCATAATATAGTCTTTACATAAATCATCAGCTTTGAGCATGAACAACAACATTTGGGCAACACTTGTTTTATTTTTTTTTACTCACTCTGTCCGTATTATTGCTACGGGGTCTCTTCTAAACTGCCACTTCCGGTCCGTGGCGATTTAGGTCATATCCTGCAATGCCTGTGCTCCTGGGAGATGTGTGTCATCGTTTCCCAGGAGTTAGTGGGCATTGCCAAAGGTTAGCATCACCTTCATATCTTTTTTAGGATAAATGTGTTTTATTAGTGATAACCAAAATTAGTCATAAGATATGTATAGTGAACATTAAACCAAATCAAAGCTCAAATAATTTCTCTGCCCAATTTCTGATTTTAGATTGTGGAAGGATAAAAATCTTGTTTGAGATTTTCTTAGGCCCCGTACACACAAGGGGATCTCCACTGGAAACGGTCCGCCGGACCGTTTCCAGCGGAGATTCCTTCTCCGGATTTGGATCCGATGGCTTGTACTCAAGCCATCGGATCAAAATCCGCGCGGAATTCATCCGCGGTGACGTGTCGCGCCGTCGCCGGGATGATGACGCGGCGACGTGTGCGACGCTGGAAGGTAAGTACTTCCACGCATGCGTCGAATCATTACGACGCATGCGAAGGAGGGGAGCGGACAGATTGATCCGGTGAGTCTGTACAGACCACCGGATCAATCCACTGGACCCGATTCAAGCGGATAGATTTCTTAGCATGCTAAGAAATTTATACCTGCTTGAAATCGATCGGCCCGAGAAATCTCCACGGATAAATATCCGCTAGGCCGTACAGACGACCGGATTTGTCCGCTGGAACTGATCCGCGGATCAATCCCAGCGGATAGATCCGGTCGTGTGTACCGGGCCTTACTGTCTATCGGCCAGATTCACAGAAGAAATACACCGGAGTATCTACTGATACTCCGGCGTATTTTCAAATTTGCTGCGTCGTATCTTAATTTGTGATTCACAAACAAGATACAACGGCATTTGGCTAAGATCCGACAGGCTTACGGCTTCGTACGCCTTCGGATCTTAGGCTGCAATACTTCGGCCGCCGCTGGGTGGAGTTTGCGTCGTTTTCCAGCGTCGGGTATGCAAATTAGCTTTTACGGCGATCCACGAAGGTGCTCGCGTGCATTACGTCGTCGCAAGTCGTTTTTTCCCATCGCAAAGTTAAGCCTGCTTTTTCATGGCTTAACTTTTGACCAGCCATGTTAAAGTATGGCCGTTGTTCCCGCGTCGAATATGTTACGCACGTCGCCGTTCAAAAAACACATCGGGGCGCCGTAATTTTGCGCAAAGCACGGCGTGAAATTTCCAAACGGAGCATGCGCAGAACGTTCGGAGCGGGAGCGCGCCTATTTTAAATGGTACACGCCCCATTTGAATTAGGCGGGCTTGCGCCGGACGGCTTTACGTTACACCACCGTATGTTTACACGCAAGTGCTTGATGAATCAGGCACTTGCGCTGAAAACCTTCCGCGGTATAACTTAAAGACGATACGTTACGCCGCCGCAGTTCTCTATGAATCTGGCCCAATGTTTCCACCCTTGGCCTTTACATCTTGTTTTTCCCACACCTTTGTACCAGTGATATCCCGAAAATGAATGAAGCAGCAAATATCACCAGGAAAATTAGAAACTGACATAAAAAAAAAAATCAAATTAAGGATCACCCTCACTAAAGGGGTCAGTGGGCAGTCTTCTTGTCCTTGCAAAATACAGTGAAGGTGAGATCACCCAGACTGTGCATAACATCACCCAGTTTAATGAATAAATTATCAAAAGACAAATGATTACACTTACAAATTAAAAGCTTGATATATGACACATCACAGCCCGATTTTCCCAGTACCCTCAAACCGCGCTGTAGGAGAATTCTCTAAGTACTCTGTTGTGCCATCAAATGTGTAAAGGGCTCAGGCATGTCACCACATGAGAAGCAGGGTGCATCTACACAAACATTTTAGGGGCACGTCCTATTTATTAAAGTTGACAGATATTGTAAGTGGCACGTTAAGCAACAAAATACCATTGGTCCCACTGGGTGGTCCATAATTGTCACCGATCATGAACAGCCACTCAGAGACATTTGTGCCACACAGCCAGACAAGGGCAGTGTAAGATAAACACAAGCTACTTAGTTTTCAACCTGTGTGATGCCACATGATCTGCCAGTGAACTGCTATGCACCCTTGTCAAAAGCCAGCTCTGAAAGTGCTGGTTCTCAAAAGTGCTGGCTCTGAAGCCAAAAGTGCCGCCAGCTGCAAAAGAGGCAGAGTGTACCATGGTGACAACAATGGGGCATGCCCTTATAATGTGTGTTGAAACAGCAACAAATTAACTCCTTTGAAAAGCCTATGAACAGGGTGACAACACAAGAGCATAATTGGGAGGCAGGAGTGTTGTTCCCCCTTCAGCAGGGAGTGTCTGATCAATGAACTTCATGCAAAATCGCCAGGTATTGACAAGTGATTGGGTGGACATATACACTAAATTATCAAAAGTATTGGACGCCTGCCCTTACACGCACATGAACTTTAATGGCATCTCAGTCTTAGACCCCTTTTACACTGAGGAGTTTTTCAAGCGGTACAGCGCTAAAAATAGCGCCTAAATACCGCCTGAAAAACTCCTGCCCAGCCTTCTCAATGTGAAAGCCCGAGGGCTTTCACACTGAGGCGATGCGCTGGCAGGAGAGAAAAAAATCTCCTGCAAGCGGCATCTTTGGAGCCGTGAGAGGAGCAGTATGTATACCGCTCCTTTGACGCTCCTTCCCATTTAAAACAATGGTAAACCCCGGTAATACCGCTCGCAATGCGCCTCTGCAGAGGAGCATTGCGGGCTGTATTAACCCTTTATCGGCCGCTAGCGGGGGTTAATACCGCACTGCTAGCGGCCGAATCCTGCAGCAATTCCGACGGTATAGCGCATGTGTAAAATCAGGCACTGATGTTGGCTTGCAGGCTTCTTTTCTAATTTCAGCCCAAAGGTGTTCTATCGGGTTGAGGTGAGGACTCTGTGCAGGTGAGCCAAGTTTCTCCTCTCCAAACTCGCTCCTCCATGTCTTTATGGACCTTGCTTTGTGCACTGATCCAAATTAATTTGGTGGAGGGGGGATTATGGTGTGGGGTTGTTTTTCAGGGGTTGGGCTTGGCCCCTTAGTTCCAGTGAAGGGAACTCTTATGCCGTGTACACACCATCACTTTATGTGATGAAAAAAACGAAGTTTTTAAAAACGTCACTTTAAATGACCGTGTGTGGGGGAAAACGTCGTTTTATGTCTTGTAAAAAACGACAAAAAAAAATTGAAGCATGCTTCAATTTTATGTGTCGTTTTTCAAAACGTCATCTTTTACTTCACAGAAATTGACCGTGTATATCAAAAAACGTCGTTTAAAACAACGTTTTTACACCCGCGCATGCCCAGAAGCTAGTTACGAAGCGAGCTTCAATGGAAAAACGTGGTGAACATAACCTCGCTTTGCTAGAGCATTGTGAAAAAACGATGGTGTGTAGGCAACATCGTTTTTGAAAATTGAAGTTTCAAAAATGTAGTTTTTTACTTCACAGAAAATTTCGTTTTTTTTTCATCACATAAAGTGATGGTGTGTACGCGGCATTAAGGTGTCAGCATACCAAGACATTTTGGAAAATCTGCCCAGAATCTCGACAAGAAAAATAGAGATCCTGCTCTCTATTTTCTCGTCGAGATTCTTGTCGGCCTGTTTCCCGGCGAGAAACCTCAGGCCTTGTACATACGATCAGTCCAAACTGATGAAAATGGACTGAAGGCTGAAGTCTGATGGACTGATGGACTGATGGTCTGATGGCCTGATGTGCCTACACACCATCAGTTCAAAATCCGATCGAGTCCAACGCGGGTGACGTAAAACACAACAACGTGCTAAAAAAAAACCAAGTTCAATGCTTCCAAGCATGTGACGACTTGATTCTGAGCATGCGCGGGTTTTGAACCGATGCTTTTGCGTACTAACCATCGGTTTTGACCGATCGGTCATCAGTCCACCAGTCCGATTTTAAAGCAAGTTTTAAAACTTTGGTCTGAAAGACAAAAGTCTGACGGGCCATACACACGGTAGGTTTGGACTGATGAAACTGAACTTCAGTCCGTTTTCATCAGTTTGGACTGATTGTGTGTACAGGGCCTGAGCGTCTGTATACTTACCTGTCGTTTTTTAACTGACGAGATTCTGGCCCGTGTGTATGAGGCTTTAGAGGCAAAAGTGAAACTTTCTTTATCAACATTTTTATAAACCAGTCCCAGTATGTAGAGAGTTTTACTAATATTCCTTATTCTTTAGTAATGTACCCCATCATTTATTTTATTTATTATATTATTATTTATTATTAATATTATTTATGTTATTTATAACAAAAGTTAGGGGTGATGAGTTTGCTTATGAGCTTATGCCGCATACACACGACCGTTTTTCATGACGAGAAAAATGCCATTTTTTTAATTGGTCGTGAAAAACGGTCGTGTGCATGCTCCAGGGCATTTTTCTCGACGTTAAAAATTTAGAACCTGCTCTATTTTTTCTAGTCGTTTTTCACGTCGTTTAATTTCACGTTGTGAAAAACGATCATGTGTACGCTTTAACGAGGGGGAAAAAATGCGCATGCTCAGAAGCAAGTTATGAGACGGGAGCGCTTGTTCTGGTAAAACTAGTGTTCGTAATGGAGATAGCACATTCGTCATGCTGTAACAGACTGATAAGCACGAAGACTGAAAAGCGTGAATCGTCTCTCACCAAACATTTACTAACACGCAGTAACACGAAATCAGCAAAAGCAGCCCAAAGGGTGGCGCCATTCGAATGGAACTTACCCTTTATAGTGCCGTTGTACGTGTACGTCACCGCGCTTTGCTAGAGCATTTTTTTCACGATCGTGTGTATGCGAGGCAGGCTTGAGAGGAAACACGTCGAGAAAAACGTTGTTTTTTTTCCATGACATGAATAACGGTCGTGTGTACACGGCATAAGTATAAATCATCCACCAATGATGCACCATTGATGGATCGATATGAGTGTGAAAAATTATATAAGTACAGTGTATATATAGTATATATAGTATTATTGTTTTGTGTAATCACAGTAAAAGTAGAAAAGGTAGTATGAATCCGCGCCACGGAAAAAATATATGTATATAGGTTTTGCAGGGAGGACAATGAAATGAATGCAAATATATGCAAATAAGTATAAAAGAATATCGGTTACAGTGGCTGCCCCTACAAAAGTATCCCACCGGTGTGGAATATAAATATGAGAAAAAGGGGGTTGGTAGGTGGTGGCGCATGCTGTGTAGATTATACCATAATTGTGCTGATGCTAATAAAGTGAAATATAAAGTGAAATATGTAAATACTTCTTAGATTACATCAGTGTTTCTCAATTCCAGTCCTCAGGCCCCCCCAACAGGTCAGGTTTTCAGGATTTCCATTAGTTTGCACAGGTGATTTGATCAGTTTCACTGCCTTAGTAATCACCACAGCCTTTTCATCTGAGGGAAATCCTGAAAACCTGACCTGTTGGGGGGGCCTGAGGACTGGAATTGAGAAACACTGGATTACATTAAAGGAGTTCTCTGACCTAAAACTTTTAACCCCCGCTGTGCCCGGGCTGTAAAAAAATAGAAAATAAACTTTCACTTACCTGCCTACGATCCCCCGTTGTTCCGATATCGCCGTCCCGTTCTCCGGTCCCGGGCCCCTTCCGCTTCCTGTGTGTCGGTGACTCATAGTGCGCTCAGCCTATCAGCGGCCGCAGCAATGTCCCGTCGCGGCCACTGATAGGCTGAGCGCACTATGAGTCACCGACACACAGGAAGTGGAAGAGACCGGGACCGGAGAACGGGACGGCGATATCGGAACAACGGGGGATCGTAGGCAGGTAAGTGAAAGTTTATTTTCTATTTTTTTACAGCCCGGGCACAGCGGGGGTTAAAAGTTTTAGGTCAGAGAACTCCTTTAAGTGAAAAAATATATACAAATGAAAATAAAAATATGAAATATATATATTAGTAAATAAATGTGTCACATATAGATCTGGTATAAGTGTAGTACAATGCATTGTTAAAAGTTATCAGAGATAGCATTGGGAAGAATACATTATATGTTAGTAAGGTGTAACAAGAAGAGAGCAAAAACAAAAAGCAAAATATGAACATCAAGGGCGACTAGCCCTGAATAACCACCAAGGGGTTATATAATCATATATATATATTTAGTTAGCATGCTGTAGTTTCCCTATCATTACATGCAATCCAGGACGCTTGTCCGTTAGGGTAGCTGTGAACCGTTGTGCGTCTTATGCCGGGTACAGACGACCAAACATGTACGATGAAACCGGTCCGCCG